>NC_056727.1:855984735-856212235 GCF_019279795.1 Protopterus annectens
GTAGCTGGAATGAGCTGCTGTGAATAGATTGCAGCATGGCTTTTGTAGGTGAAGCACATGATCAGATAATGGCCTCTGCATGAATCAATGTCCTCCACTTGCTACCTGCATACAGCATGCTGTGTAGCACTTCCAATTACCACTGTTGTGGCAAACCACTACTATAAATCCCTACATCATTTTGGCGTGGTCCCTTTACCTTTCCTGTATGATGGACATCCTTCCTGCATGTGGGCAGCAGTGTTACAGACAGCAGGTAGCAATACCTCTCAGAAGAGGACTTGCAGTCTCAGGGCTGCTACATATTTGTATAAGGTTCCAGAACTACAGACAGAGTGTGAGTAGTGTTGGCATATGCATTGTATAGCACCAGTTTTGCAGGGTTTGTGTGTACATACTAGTTTAACATGGACTCCAGTCTGTCTGCATAGCTCTCAACTGTGGACCTATGTTTTGTCTGGCCACTACATAGGTTTTGTGCCAGATATATCACTGGCAGTGTGTGTGTTGAGTGCTATCAGTAGGTGGCTACATCCATTTGTGTTTCTGACTTCATATTCCTATCTAAGTGTATGTTGCAGACTACCCTGTGACAACAGCAACTTGCTCAGTGTATGGCAACACTATTTCACATATGGGCCAGTGTACCAGCCTCTGTCCTCCATCGACATACCAGACATGCAGTAAGAGGTTATTATGTGGTGGCCAGTGATTATGTCATGCTGCCATTCCCACCATCATTCCAGTGCTGTTGTGGCCCCCACACATATTGTGGGATAGGGTCCATATATATGTAGCCTTCATCTGCACAGCACATGTGTGCCCCTCTGCAGTGTAGAGGTCAGGGTATGTAACAGTGTTATATGCCCCTGTAAGTCAGTCTAGGGTGGGAAGCACCATACTTAACCTAGGGTGTTACAACATGTGAGGTATATCAGTAGTAAGCGGGCTTAAGGTATATGGCTGTACATTACCATACATTCCACCTTGTGAACATTGTTGGCCTACTGATTACTGCCATTCTGCCTTTTCTGTTTGTCAGTTCAGTTGTGATGGTTTCAGTTATGCATTATGTAACAGATACATCCCATTGTGTCAACTTAGGTATTTCCCCCTAGGGATTGGGTACAGAGTGTAGTTAGAGGCTGCTGGGCTATACATCTGCATTACTTACTGTTGATTGATTGTTATCCTGTGGCCCAGTCAGTATTTACAGTTGTAGTACTTGAAGGCCTTGGCCTGGACAGCAACATATCTTATGCTTTCAGATTACTGTTTTAAATGATCTGTTTGACAGTTGCATTGATCTGTTTGTATGTATTTGAGTATAAACTGTGAAATGACATGGCATATAGAACTGTAATAGTACACAAATAAACCTTTAACACATATGCAAACATGTGTGTGTGGTGTTATATCCTTTGACTTCTCTGTGAGTATGTTTCAGGTAACAGCTGTCTTTTGTATGGGTGAGTCATACACTCTCCATCTGATGAGGTTGCAGCTGTAGGGATACTGGCTGTTCAGTGTGGTGTGCACCCTCTAAGTATGCATCTTCCAAGACATACATCTGTGTGTGTATATATAGTTACGTATACATCTGTATATATGTAGATGTATATATATATATATATATATATATATATATATATATATATATATATATATATATGCACATATATATGTATCTGCATACCTGTGTGTGTGTATATGTATCTTAGGAATGTTTATTGCTTACACATTGTACATTCACTATGCTAGCCAGACTGTACTGTATGATATGTTATCAAAATCAGACTTACATCATACAGGTGGCATGGCTGGGGGGGGGGGGTATCGATACGTGTAAGACATATGTTGCTTGAGCCCCCTCACCACCCCATTTATGGTGCCTGTGGGCATATATGTCTTTGTTATGTGCTCTATTATATCTAGAGATATATATCTGTATACACGCACACACACACATACACACACAAACACACATATATATATATATATATATACATACACATATATCTATTGCTGTATGTATATATATATATATATATATATATATATATATATATATATATATACGTATATATGTATAGATGTATGCATATGTATACATCTATATGTAGATATTATATATATATATATATATATATATATATATATATATACATATATATATATATATATATATATATATATATATAAATATATATATATTTATATATAATATAGAATGGGAGAGGTATAGACTGCAGTAGTGGTGCTGCGGTAGTGTTGTCGCCTCATAGCAAGATGTCCTGTTCGATTCTCAGCTAAAGCGTCTTCTGTGTGGAGGCATATATGAACGGGGCGTGCCTTCGTTGAAGGTTGTGCATCAGGGCTGGTAACCCGGTACGTAAAAATCCACTACCAATCATTAGCGGACCGGAGTTCCACTGTGGCGACCCCTAACCAGGAAAAGCCGAAAGACACAAACATAGAGAGGGAGAGGTATATATCTATTTAGTTATCAGTATATATACATACACATACATCTACATGTATAAATACATTTCCTGTACTAGTGAATGATATTGCTGGATGCTATGTTTGTGAAAACAGCAGTGTTATGTATGTCTGCCATGGCTTAGTGGTAATTCACATTTGCTATGCTGTGCAGGCTCTTGAGTTCGAGCCTAGCAGTGGCTGTTTATTTTGTTGCTCGGCAGAACAAGGGCCATTGGATACAGAGTGGTTAAGGCACTTTTAAGCTGTTGTAAGTGGGTTTGTGCAACGGTAAGCAGTGCTAACTTCTGGTTACAGTTTCTTACACTCAGCTTCTAAATTGCTTAACCTGTGTAGGCATTGCTTATCCCTGTGCAAACCGGCTTAAACCCGCTCACTGCTGCTTAAAAGTGCTTACTCCCACTTACCACCGTGCTCATTTCTTTAAAAGAAAAGAAAAAGGGGTTGATAGGAAAGTGGTGATAAAGGGGCACAAAGAGGGAAAGACATTGCAGAAAATAGCCAGGGATGTGCAGGAAGGTGATAGGGAAGGTCCATAGCTGCCCATTTCTTCTACAGCAACAGCTCTGCATATACACTGAATTTGGAGGTAGAGTTGGACACTCAAACCCCTGGGAGGGGGTGAGGATAACAATAATTTGGTGTGATGCCAATTAGACTGGATTACATGTGTCTAGTGGACACGTGTGTGAATTGGACTGCTATGTATGGGGCAAAATTTTTTTGTGAAAACAGATTGCCCTTTTATTTTTCAGGTGAGAGTGGGATGTTGGGGAGGGGTAGTAGGTATATTTGGGGAGGTAGGTTGGGTAAGTTAACAGATAAGACAAACAACACACATACAGGGGCAGTATATGACACATGTGGGGGGTAAACACCTTGGACAGGGAGGGGTGTTTGGAAGACGCAAGCCCATGAGCCCCAAAATGGAAACAGTGGCTCTGAGATCCCCACCCATGGGCAGTCACCACTGCACCTTCATGGCCCCAAGGGTGGCTGTGCTGGGGTCTGGGTAGGAGGGGCAGGCTCACCCTTTAATTGCACTATGCGGTCCTCAAGCTGGCGTAGCTTGTCTCAAAACTCCCTGTCAAGCTCCCTATGCACTACAGCCCGGACCTGATGGCGGATGACAGGTACTCTCCATCCCCGCTCCCAGGGAGGCTGAGCCCCATCCCGTGCAATGGTTCTACCCAAAGGTGGTGCAGCACCAACGAAGGAGGAGATCCCAGGCTGGGCCCTAGACGTGCTGGTGCCTGGTGCCATGGCCAGCTAAGGTGGGAGAGGTGGGTCCGCTGGGACCGGCCTTCCCATAAGAGCTATGGTGTTGCAGTTTTAAGAATGATGTGGGTTAGTAATAGTCAACAGCATTCAGGTTTAGTTATAACTGCATGCATAGGTATTCCCATTAACCCAAGACACCAGATTTACAACAGTTGCAGAGCAAGCAGAACACATGCATATATGGGACAACAATGACCATTACAACAGCATGCAGGTTTCATTGATGGCAACAGGCCACCAGTATAGGGGGATTTTAACATGGCACATGCATAAAACCAAATGTGAATATTTGTAAACCAATAGGACATATGTCCCAACAAAGGTATGGAGTGTACATGTACCCATTGAGGTGTGTAATTGGGTTATTGTTGCACATATGGTGGGGGTGAGAGAGAGAGAGGTCAGTTAACAAATAATATATCCTTGTAGTTTTCACAACTTTCTTAGTCACTGCAGTGATCTGTCCCTTACATGTATTATTACACTACCCAATAGCCTTACTTTGTACAATGGTATGTTTGTAGATTAGTATATACGTAAACTGTGTCTTACGTATAGTCTACACCTCTTACCTGTTACAGCTGTTGAGAAAATCATTGTTAACACTACCTGACAAATTCTACACATGCTCCCAGATGCCATGCTTGTAAACAAGTATATGAGTGAACAGTGTTGTAACTACAGTCTACACCTCTTACCTGTTATAGCTGTTGGGAAAAATTCATTATTAACACTACCTGACAAATTCTACACATACTCCCAGATGCCATGCTTGTAGACAAGTATATGAGTGAACTGTGTTGTACCCTACAGTCTACACCTCTTACCTGTTATAGCTGTGAGGTAAATCTTTGTTAACACTACCTGGCAAATTCTATACATACTCCCAGATGCCATTTTGATGTTATACACATACCTAACAGTCCATTATTGCACACACTCTGGTCAAGGCTTGACAAGATGCAGGTGTTAATGTGACATATTTTGGAATAGTGAGATGCTACAATGACAGGTTTGTTTCCATATACATTCTCTTTTTATGTTCAGGTCTGACTATCCATTATATGTCAGTATAAGCTGCCTACATTTCTTGGATCGTCACACGTATTCATCAAGGGAACAGGTTACCGGGCAGCATATTTGGGCCCGTTATCTGGACATGCTGGACAGATGAGAACAGTTGAGGGGTATGACTATGCATACAGCTTACTACCTGCACATTCTGCTACAGCCTGTACAGTTGATGGTTATGATTATGCTTACAGCGTACTATCTGAACATTCTAGCAAAGTCTGTATAGTTTTTGGGTCTAATTATACAAACAGCTTTCTATCTGAACATTTGCGCAAACTCTGTACAGTTGTGGGGTATGATTATGCATATAACTTACTACCACTCCTGGGATTTAAACCCCTGCTGTGTGTGGTAAAAATATTACAGTTGACATCACAGTACACTATGCTATCAGGAAATTGGTGTAAAGCATGCCAACGGTTTCTGACTACGTCTCCCTCAGTTGTTCTATATGACTGACTTCTTGGGACGTCCAACATTGTTATATTGAACTTCCTACACATTTTAACTGTGTTCAGCAGTGTGGGTAAGACTGCTTAATACAACAGTACTATTTATAGAGTGCAACACTACAACAACATATGAAAGCAGAGTGTACACAAACACTCCAGGGGTTATACTTTTAATCACTAGATATTACACCTTTTTTCCACACAACCTATATGACAGTCTTCCTGCCATATTGTCTGGTTTATTCAGTACATCCCATACACAATACATTTTATACTGATACAACACGTTCTAGTACTGTTATATTTATTTGTTATGACAGTACATGCAAGAATATTACTAACCTGCCTCGTGACGCATCCTTTGCAGCCTAGCAGCATGGGCTTGCTGGTTCACAGCCCGCTCATCTGCAGCTGTCAGAGAAATACAGTGATATTTAGCCATTACCTATCCATAGTATACACAAGCTAGGCAAGCATTATCTACATAGTAGAATGTGTACTTAGTGCCGGGGCATCAGCCATCTGCCTGGATTCTTGGAGCCACTGGTCCAAGAGATCACCCCTCCACTGTTTCAGGTCAACATGGTGATGCCTGACCTGCTCACCAGTCCAGGGGATACCAGTGGCACTGGTGAGGTCAAGGGCGAGATTGTCCCAGGCCTCCACTTTATACTGAGAGCCCTGGTACTGGCCCTGCAGTTTTACCAGGAGCTATACCATGAATCTGAACTCCTGGGTGCCCCAGCGCTGCGGTCTAAATCGGGTGCCTTCCCCAACTCCAGCTATTCTGCCTACAGTAGGGTGCTGCAACCAGTTATGGGAATTATTGGCGCCTGTGGGGTTTCAATACTCTCGATTTCCCACACTTTCCTGTGATTGGATGGTTTTGAAAAGGCTAAGCTATGGGCACACTTTCTAACCCAATGTTGTTTTTGCTTAAAGGGGCATACCACTGGGCAGATTGAGTTAGCCGGCATACACATTGCTTACACCACGTAAGCTGACCTGTGCAATGCTTAGCATTGCTTAATATCTAATTAGCATTATATTTTCCTTTTGACTTTGATTTATTATTTGTTACATGTTATATCTGTATCTGGTATCTGTGATTCATGTGTACGTACACTGTATGGGGTCCTGGGGAATTCAACACTTTATTACAATAACACCTCACATCTGGCCTTACTGCAGTACTCCAGTTCCCATATTTATGTTATGTAGCAGGTTATACAACATCACACTGTGCATAGATTCATTTCACATGTTCAGTTTGATTTTCCAATGGTGAGGATTTGTTTGTTGAAACCTGTCTTATGTAATCTTATCTGATGGCTTAGTGGTTAACTATTGTGACTGTAGTGTACAGGGTCCTCGGTTTGAGCCTTGCAGCGGCTGGTTATTTTGTTACTGGGCAGATCACGGGCCATTGGATACAGAGTGATTAAGGCACGTTAAAGCAGTTGTAAGCGGGTGTGTGCGTGTTTGCGCAGAGCTAAGCACTGCTAACTTTTGGTTAAAATTTCTTATACTCAGTAAATTTCCAGATTGCTTAATCTGTGTAGGCTATGCTTAGCCCCATGCAAATGCACTCAAACACACTTACTAGTGCTTACATATGCTTACTACTGTTTAGTTGTGCTTAGACCTGCTTACTAGTGCCTTATTCATTATGACACTGATACTTCACATGTGCATTTCCTTCAGTACTCTAGTTCATAAATATGTGTTATTTAGTGGGTTTTGCAACAAAAATATTGGTTCTAACGTGATTTGCCATGTAAAATAGACTGTGCTGCAGTGGGACTTGAACCGGGAATGCCTGCTCGTTAGGCGAATGCTCTGCCCACTACACTATTGCTGTGCTGCTTCGTTTGCATATATCTTCCTTGTTATCCTCTTTAGCCTTTTAAGCTTCTTTAACTGTAGGTAAGTGATAGGCACACCTGCGCACCTATGGTTAGTTTTAATCAGATTTAAAAAAAAAAATAAAAGGGTTTCTTCATTTACTTTTTCTGTACTGTTGCTGTTGTACACATGGGGAACTGTTGGTGGAGATCTGCAGACACCTATGAGCGATCTTGCTCATTTCTTCCCACTTTCTGCTGTTCTACATTGCAGGAGCATGTTTATTCCGAGAGCTCTGCTCTCAGACATGCCCCCTGCACTCGTACACGCTCTGTGTAAGCCTAGCAGCTCGGGCAGCGTGCCTTCATTGATATGCATGGCATGCTGCCATCCTGCTCTTAAACAGGAGCTTCCATGCAGGACTAAGCTAGTCCTGCATGGAAAATTGGTGAATCCGGGGGTAAATTCTTCTTTTAAACTGATTAACATAATTAAAATACTCAACATAACCAAGTTTTGAAATTTATGTTACATTTGCTCATAGTGTAAACTAGATGCAATATCTTGTTTTTTCTGACTTTGAACCCATGTTGTAAATATTTATAAATATAAAGTCAGAAATTCTTTTGTTGTAAAAATCATTATATGTAAATTCATATGTCTTTCATTGAGTTTGTGCGTCTGGACTGAGTCTGAAAATGGTCCTGTGTGATCAGTGCTCTACCAAAGTTAACAAGGAGAAACAAACAAACAAACAAATAAATAAATACATGTGTTATAATAGGAATCATAAGAAATGCAAGGCAACGAAGTCTTGCGACCATTTACGCTCTGCCAGTACCCAGCCTCAGAATGAACATTCTCACTTCAACAGGGCCAGGCCAGTAAAGCCAGGGATGAATTAGTGAATAGCCATCCAACTGTCCGGTTCTTTTTAAAAAGAAGATAATGTATCACATTGCTTAATTTGTAGTGGGAGTCTATATCAGAGGTGAAGAAGGCACTGTGTACTGCACCTATCTCTCCACCTTGTTTTATTTGAATACTTTAGTCACTAGGCATGTAGCCTTGGATACCATTAGGGAGTGTAGCCCAAATTTCCAATTGCTCCAAAGCATTGTCTAGTTAAGTCACTTGCTTAAGGTCATACAGGAGGTAAATGAAGGTGGAAAGGTTCAAACCCTGCACACTTGGCACAGGAAGTAGCTCATTTAACAGTTCACAGCTATTAGAGTCCTTTGCACTATCATGGAGAGATTCATAAATGGAGCCTAGCTGGAAAATATATGAGGAACCTATTACTGTTAGATGTGGAACAGTAAGGGTTGGTTAAGGGGAAATCTTGCCTTCTGAATCTTACTGCATTTCTGAGGAGGTGATAGCAGAAGATTATGAAGGGCTGACAGCTGGTATTGCTTCTCTTTACTTTGCTAAGGCATCCTATAAGGTAATTTAATGGATAAAATACTTTGGATCTCCCCATTCCAAGACCACTGTGCTTAGTTGTTATTTGCTTAGTCTACCCCCCCCCCATTAATCACACACAGATTAAGTAAAGTAGCAGATTACTATGTACTTTCATTACTGACTGAAGTATTAATTCAGCGATTTTTAGTACTTTGCATTTAGTCAGACATCATCATCGAAACATCCATCAACTTTTAAAATGCGCATCATTTTCAGTCTTGAGTCTCAACTTTAATGAGGATGAATTGCCACCACTGTCTGAGAAATGAGATTCTTGGAAATTATATCACTCAGGTCTATCATACACCTTCATCTTCTCAGATCAGTACTAAAAGACTTCCTCTCTGCTAACTGGCTTTGTCTCTGCTCCTCCTCTGGGGCATAACTCTCTAACACCCTTCATCACCTTTCTTGTACCTCCCAAAAGCACTAAATCACCTAACCTGCTTATAGCCTTCTAATACCTCACTTTGTTTTACTTCTTAAACTGTTATAACTACTATTATTATTACTATTACTATTCCAGCACTACTTTTCTGTTAACACTGAAACTTACTTATCTCCTCTAATACCTTACATTATTGTATTTCTTAAATTACTCCTACCTACCTTACACATCACTCCTCTATCTGTAAAGTCTCAGCATAAGTCTTGTAAATTTTTTTGTGAATTTTAATACAGGTTTTATTATGATGTTATGCTGTGTGAAACTGCATTATAAAAATTGTTGTTATTAATATTCATCATCATCATCTTCTTTCGGCTGTTCCCATTAGGGGTTGCCACAGCGGATTATCTGTTTCCATTTCTTCCTGTCCTCTGCATCATGCTCTTTCACACCAACTGCCTGCATGTCCTCTCTCACCACATCCATAAACCTTATCTTAGGCCTTCCTGTTTTCCTCTTACCTGGCAGCTCCATCCTTAGCATCCTTTTCCCAGTATACTCAGCATCCTTCCTCATGTCTAAACCAATGCAATTTCGCCTCTCTTGCTTTGTCTCCAAAATGTCCAACCTAAGCTGACCCTCTAATATACTGATTCCTAATCCTGTCCATCCTAGTTACACCCAGTACAAATCTTAACATCTTTAACTCTGTCACATCCAGCTCTGACTCCTGCCTTTTTGTCAATCCTACAGTCTCTAACCCATATAACATAGCTGGTCTCACTACCCTCTTGTAGACCTTCCCTTTCACTCTTATTGGTACCCGTCTGTCACAAATCACTCCTGACACTTTCTCCACCCATTCCACCCTACCTGTACTCTCTTCTTCACCTCTCTTCCACACTCACCATTACTCTGAACTGTTGATCCCAAGTACTTAAACTCATCCACTTTTACCAACTCTACTCCCTGCATCCTCACCATTCCTCTACCCTCCCTCTCATTTACACTCTTATATTCTGTTTTAGCCCTGCTGACCTTCATTCCTCTTCTCTCTAAAGCATATCTCCTGCTCTCCAGGGTCTCCTCAACCTGGTCCCTACTCTCACTACATATCACAATGTCATCTGCAAACATCATAGTCCATGGGGCCTCCTGTTTAATCTCATCTGTCAACCTGTCCATCACTACTGCAAATAAGAAAGGGCTCAGAGCTGATCCTTGATGTAATCCCACCTCCACCTTAAACGTATCTGTCACTCCCACCGCAGTCCTCACCAATGTCACACTACCCTTGTACATATCCTGTACCACTCTTACATACTTCTCTGCCACTCCCGACTTCCTCATACAATACCACAACTTCCCTTTAGGCACCCTGTCATATGCTTTCTCTAAGTCCACAAAGACACAATGCAACTCCTTCTGACCTTCTCTGTATTTCTCCAACAACACTCTCAGAGCTATATATTGCTTCTGCAGTGTTCTTTCCTGGCATGAAACCATACTGCTGATCACTAATCATCACCTCCCTTCTTAACCTAGCTTCCACTACTCTTTCCCATAACTTCAAGCTGTGACTGATCAATTTTATCCCTCTGTAGTTACTGCAGCTCTGCACATCACCCTTATTCTTAAAGACAGGTACCAAAACACTTTTTCTCCACTCCAAAGGCATCCTCTGATTTTCCAAAATTTCATTAAACAATCTGGTTAGAAATTCCACTGCCATTTCTCCTAAGCACCTCCATGCTTCCACTGGTATGTCATCTGGGCCAACAGCCTTTCCATTCTTCATCCTCTTCATAGCTGTCCTTACTTCCTCCTTGCTAATCTGCTTCACTTCCTGATTCACTATCTCCACATCATCCAACCTTCTCTCTCTCATTCTCTTCATTCATCAGCCCTTCAAAGTACTCTTTCCATCTACTCAACCCACTCTTCTCACTTGTGAGTACGTTTCCCTCACTGTCCTTTATCACCCTTACCTGCTGCACATCTTTCCCAGCTCTGTCCCGCTGTCTAGCCAATTGGTACAGGTCATTTTCTCCCTCTTTAGTGTCCAATCTGTCATACAACTCTCTATATGCCTTATCCTTAGCCTTCGCCACCTCTCTCTTTTCCATGCGCCTCATCTCCTTATACTCATGTCTACTTTCTTCATCTCTTTGACAATCCCACTTCTTCGCCAGCCCCTTCCTCATTCCTCATTCCATCACCATGTCTCCTTGTCCTCCTTCCTCTGTCCAGATGTCACACCAAGCACCTTCCTAGCAGTCTCCCTTACTAGCTCTGCTGTAGTTACCCCGCTATTCGGTAACTCTTCATTGCCTCTCAGTGTCTGTCTTAACTCCTCCCTGAACTCCCCCTCACAATCACCCTTTTTTATCTTCCACCATTTAATCCTTGGCACTGCTTTCTCACTCCTCCTCCGCTTCTTGATCACCAACATCATCCTGCAGACCACCATTCTATGCTGCTTAACTACACTTTCCCCAGTCACCACTTTACAGTCTCCAATCTCCTTCAGACTGGCCCTCCTACATAGGATATAATCCACCTGTGTGCATCTTCCTCCACTCTTGTATGTCACCCTATGCTCCTCCCTCTTCTTAAAGTACGTATTCACCGCAGCCATGTCCATCCTTTTCGCAAAATCCACAATCATCTGACCTTCTGCATTCCTCTCCTCAACACCATACCTACCCATCACTTCCTCATCCCCTCTGTTCACTTCACCAACATGCCCATTGAAGTCCCCTCCAATCACTAGTCTCTCACCCTTGGGTACACTCACCACTACTTCATCCAACTCACTCCAAAATTTTTCTTTCTCATCCATCGCACACCCAACTTGTGGAGCATATGCACTAACAACATTCATCATTACACCATTAATTTCAAGCTTCATAAACATCACTATATCAGACACTCTCTTCACCTACAAAACACTCTTGGCATACTGTTCATAGGTTCATAGGTTCATAGGTTCATACTAGGCTATCTGCCCAAGGGCATTTATAAGCCTAGCCCATAGTTATGTGGCTTTCGCCACCCCTTTAGTTTGAATAAAAACTATGCCTATCATTTTTCTGTGCCTCTGTCAAGCAGTGACACTGAAGTAATCCCTGGGGTATATCTGCGATCTCCCATCCATTGGTCAAGATTCCTCTTGAACAAGGCCAGCGAGGTGCTCTGCCTCACATGTACCGGGATTTTGTTCCACAGCATAGGGAGTCTCTGGGTGATGAATCTGTCCCTCCAGCACGTTCTATTTATAACCGTGTCAAGGTTTAAGTCTCCCGCCCTTGTGGTTCTGAGGGATCTAGATTTTTGAGGTGAAGCATATTCATCAAATCTGGGTTTGACATGGCCTTATATGTCAGGCACAGGTCACCTCTGAGCAAGCGGTATGAGACTGAATAAAGCTGGAGTTCTTTCAGTCGGGCAGCATAAGACATATTTTTGAGACCCTTTATCCTTTTGGTGAGGAACTTTTGGGGCCTTTCAAGCTGCATCAGGTGTCTGGTCAGATACATTCCGAACGGGGCATTGTACTCAATCATAGGTCTAATGAGTGATGAGTACAGGGGGACGATGACCTCTCTTGATCTAGATGTGAATCCCTTCATGATCAGGTGGGCGATATAGAAGGTTTTCCTAACTACTTTAGCAACATGAGTGTCAAACGAAAGACTACTGTCAACTTGGGTCCCCAGATCCCTGATGGCTTTTTCTGTGCTCAGTGGATTGTCACCTATATGGTAGCTAGGGGTAACCTTGTTTTTCCCGAAGGGTATGACTATGCATTTTTTGGCGTTTAACTTCAGGCCATGGCTCTGGCACCAGTTATCCGTTTCTGTGAGGCCCTTCTGGAGGATATCTGTGTCAGATGTGTTTTCGACTATGGCGCCCAGTTTGCAGTCATCTGCAAACTTTGTCAGCCATAACCCTCCTGTGTTTGCTTGTACTTCAGAAAAGTAGATGCCGAACAAGAGTGGACCCAGGACTGAGCCCTGTGGGACACCACTTGTGACAGGCTTTGAGTCTGACATGGCTCCAGCAACTCTGACCCTGTGGGTTCTGTCGCTTAGCCAGTTTGCAACCCATCTTGTGATGTATGGGTTTACATTCAAGCTGATGAGTTTTTCGATGATACCTGAGTGGGGTATTGTGTCAAGGCCTTTGCCAGGTCGAGGTAGGCTGTATGGACTGCCTTTCCCTCATCAATGGCCTTGGTGACTGTCTCGAAAAAGTCAACCAAGTTTAAGAGGCAGGATCTGCCTTTGACAAAGCCAAACTGGGTTGGATCCAAAGTCTGCAAGTTCCCTATGTCTTTATTTATGAGTTCCATTATGATCCTCTCCATGGCTTTGCAGATAAGGCTTGTCAAGCTAATGGGGCGGTAATTTCCAGGGTCTGTGGAGGCACCGCCCTTATGAAGTGGGACCACAGTCGCCGTCGCCACTCCTTGGGTACGTATCCTGAGGTGAGGCTAAGATTAAACAGCTGTCCTAACTGTGGGTTTAATTCCTCGTTGAGTTCATGAAGCACACAGCCGGGGACACCATCCGTCCCATGGATGCTGTGTTTTTGCCTTAGTGAGGGCAGTTCTCACCTGGGTGTTGGAGATGTTTGGGGGCTACAATCCTCTGGAATAGATATCTCTCCTTTTGGGGGAGAGGAGAAGTTTGCACTGAACCTGTCAGCCAGTATGTTAGCAATGTGTGCAGGTTCAGTAATTTTCACATCATTTTGAACTAATTCTGAGCATATCTGGGAGTTTCCTCCTAGGTTTCTAACATAGCTAAAGAAGGCCTTATGATTGTCTTTAGAGTCCTTGGCGATTTTTCTCTCAAAATTTGCCTTTGATGATTTTATGAGAGCTCTTAGTTTGTTACTTATAATGATCAAAGGTGTCTTACCTTTCAAGGATTTTGCTCTATCTTGTAGTAGCTTCCTCCTTTTGTTGTAGAGCTTGTTTATGGCTGGGGTCCACCAGACTGGACGCTTGCCTTTGGTACAGAGAGTCTTAGTTTTGTTTGGGATTGCCTGATCCATGCAGTCCTGTAGGTGCTGGTAGAAGGCATTTGTAAGTGATTCAGCGGTTTGAGTAATGTTTACCACTGGCTCAGGGGCCTTAAAGGAGACCACACAAGTTTTAGAAGTGTGAAATCGGCTTTTGAGAAGTTTTTCACTGTGGTCTTTTTGTTTCAGGTGGGGCGGGATGAGGACCTCCAGCGAGATTAGTTTATGATCTGATCTCACCAGTGAGGGGTATACTTCGGTGTTGAACATTTTGATCCCATGTTCGTGATGATGAGATCAAGTATGTTTTCACCTCTTGTGGGGATGGTGACTAGTTGTTCCATGGCATTTGAGTTTATGAACTCCAGGAATCTTTGGGTTAGAGTGTTCGGGCTTGAGTAGTGTTCCCAGTCTATATTAGGGTAGTTGAAGTCACCTAGTATGATGGTGTTTGGAGATACATTTATCCCCTCCAATGTTTTCAGGAAGGCCATGTGAGGTTCCTGAGTTTGAGAGGGTGGCCTGTAACATGCTACAAATTGCAGAGCAGTCTTGCCTATGGTTAATTGCACCTAGATGGTCTCCGATGCATCGTGCGTTGTCACCAACCTTGAGGTGTGGGTGTCCTTTATGAATATGGACACCCCCCCTCCTTTCTTGGTGTTGTCCGGATTTTGGGGCGGGCATGATATGAGGTGAAACCTGTTAGTGCTGGGGTGCTCTCAGGAGCCTTGAACCAGGTTTCTGTCACAGCACAGACATCGATGTTCTCCATATTGAGAAGGGCCTCGAGTGCGTGCATCTTGAGATTGAGACTTCTGATATTGAGCAGCATTACCCTTAGTTTTTTTCCTTTTTGGTGTTCTAGGGTGGTAGGTTTAGAATTTGAGCCTTGCCTAAAAAAGGCACTATGGGGGTGGCAAGAGCCTTTGCCAATATCCGAAGCCCAGGGTGACAGGTGCAAGCCGTCCCTTGCGAAGCAGCGTGGCTTGTCCAGCATGTCATCCCAGGCAGACAGACATTGGATCCCTTTGAATGACACCAGAATTTAAGCCAATTATTAAAGCTGATCATCTTATCACTGTATTGTGGCATCATTCTAGGTGAAGGTAGGATACTGCTCAAGGTCAGGGTCATACCTGCCTGGGCTACATAATCAGAGAGCTCCTCGACGTCCCTTTTCGTGTAGTCCAAGGAGGTACATCTCAGGTCATTGACACCAGCGTGGACAATGACTGAGTCGTACTTGTACCTGCTGTTGAGAGACCTGAGTGCTTGCGTTATGTGGCGGATTCTAGCACCCGACAGGCAGCTTACTGTGACCTTCTCCTTACTCAGTCTGGTGAGCGGGACGTCAGTGTGTCTGACTATGGAATCACCAATGACAAGTGTGTCTGGCATTTTGTTTGGCCTTAAGGGCTGTGACTGTTTGACACTCTGACTGTGTGGTCTATGTGTTGCATGTGTTGGGTCGTGAGGTGGTAGTTGTTTGGGTGTCTGCTTTGGTGGCCTCTGCTGTTTTGGTAAATTTTTGATCAGAGCCTCGAGTATGTCTTTGTGTGAGTATGTGTATGATTTGAAGTTGTGATGGTACCATGTGTGACTGGGTATGTATTGTGTGTGGTTGCCTTCTCCTCCTGTCTGGTCTTGCCAGTCCTATGTTGAGAGAGCTCAGCCTCCAGTTTGGCTGTATAGTTGCATCTCTCACATGTATTTGTGTTTTGTGGGAGAAGGAGAGGATTGTCTGTGTACATGAGGCAATTGTAACATTGCCTCAATATTCCCAGGTTCACCAGTTGAGCTGGAGAGGACACTAGCAACTGATCCCTCGACATACTAGAAGTAGTAGATAAAGAACTTTCAAAGGACTCCGGGAAGTGGGTTTTAGGCTGGGGGGTACTATCTATAATAAGAGTGCTTTATCAAGGTGCAAGTACTGTAGGAGTAAGTGCTAGGCTTTACAGATAGAGAATAGTCTACTTGGGAATCAAGTAGAGATGAACTTTTCAGTTATAGGATATGCTGGTTAGATCAGCAGTACAGTTTAGCGTGTTTTATAGCAGGGGGCTGAAGGGAGCTAGGAATTGGCCCAAAACGACCAATGGACTACTAGTTTCTGGCTGAAACTTCACCAAATCGGACAAAAAGGCCGCTCAGTGCTTCCCACTCCCACTGGTAAGCAAAGAAACTTCCCTCCTTCCTAATAAGGCAATGGATCAGTAACAGGAACTAAAAACAAAGCCCAGGGATCAGCAACTCTGAAACTGGACTACTCTAGTTCAGTAAAGTGGGGAAAACAAGAGATTTTTTTGTTTTATTACAGAGATAAGGAAAAAAACAGACAGTAAATGCTATAAATGCTGTAAATCGGCTAGCACACTTTAGTGTGTAGCCTACAGAAACAATTTGCAACAATTAGTAACTTAAAGTGCAATAAACAGTGTAAAATGCAGAAATCACTTAAAGTAGCAGTAAAACAGGCGAAATTTAGTCGCTAGCTTAATAACAGTGGGAAAGCCACAAAAAATACTTATATCTGGTAGAAAGTCACTCTTTTAGCTCTCTGCTGCTTGGATCACTCTGCAGGCCACCACGAGGATCTGTGCAGAGTTGGTACAAGCTGGAAAACGCGTGTTTAGCGTGTTTTATAGCAGGGGGCTGAAAGGAGCTAGGAATTGGCCCAAAACGACCAATAGACTACTAGTTTCTGGCTCAAACTTCACCAATTCGGACAAAAAGGCTGCTCAGTGCTTCCCACTCCCACTGGTAAGCAAAGAAACTTCCCTCCTTCCTAATAAGGCAATGGATCAGTAACAGGAACTAAAAACAAAGCCCAGGGATCAGCAACTCTGAAACTGGACTACTCTAGTTCAGTAACAGACAGTAAATGCTATAAATGCTTTTAAGTGGCTAGCACACTTGAGTGTGTTAGCCTACAGGTAAAATTAAGCAACAAATAACTTTTTAAGAGTGCAAAACAGTTAATCAACACAAAAACAGTTTAAATAGAATGCAGAGCTGTATAAACAGGCTAAGATGCAGTCGCTAAGCAGTAAATATTCAAAAAGCCAGAAAAAAATACTTAAATCAGTTATAGCAAATACAGTTATAACAAATGCTCTGAAATATACTGTATATTTCCAATATGTTTGAGAAGGACAGTCAGAACACAAGAAGGTTCAGGCGAAAAAGAAAAAAAAGTTTTGTTTTACTTTTTGAAAAGGTAAAAAGGAGGAACAGAAGGCCTTATCAAATGTTCTCTCTGTATTAAGAAGAATGAGCTAATGACACTAGACTGGGAGGTGTGTCACAGTAGGGGCGGGCAACTGCAAAGCCACCAAGTATAAGAGCAAGACACCAACAGGGAGGGAGGGTGGGACAAAAGATTCTGAATAGACAAAGTGCTTTATATATATTAAATTATAAAAACAGTAATCTGTTAAAATAATCAAAAGATACTTATATTTTGTAGCTCAGTTGCGGTCAAACAACTTCTCCAGCCTGCACCAAAGACCAGAACAACAACTTTTTTTTTTTTTTTTTTTTTTTTACAAGAACACAAAAGAACCAGCCCCACTAGCCAAGAGATAATTACACAGAGTAAATGTTTCAGTTTATACAATAGCCTAAGACAACAAGCACTACAGATTCTGAAAGTTTTTAAACAGATAAAGATTTCTGAAGATTCTGAATAGACAAAGTGCTTTATATATATTAAATTATAAAAACAGTAATCTGTTAAAATAATCAAAAGATACTTATATTTTGTAGCTCAGTTGCGGTCAAACAACTTCTCCAGCCTGCACCAAAGACCAGAACAACAACTTTTTTTTTTTTTTTTTTTTTTTTTACAAGAACACAAAAGAACCAGCCCCCACTAGCCAAGAGATAATTACACAGAGTAAATGTTTCAGTTTATACAATAGCCTAAGACAACAAGCACTACAGATTCTGAAAGTTTTTAAACAGATAAAGATTTCTGAAGATTCTGAATAGACAAAGTGCTTTATATATATTAAATTATAAAAACAGTAATCTGTTAAAATAATCAAAAGATACTTATATTTTGTAGCTCAGTTGCGGTCAAACAACTTCTCCAGCCTGCACCAAAGACCAGAGGGATAACCCCTACCCCATTTCTTCTGCCATCCACACCATGATAGAACAATTTGAACCCGCCTCCTATACACCTGGCCTTACTCCCTTCCATCTGGTCTCTTGCACGCACAATTTATCAACCTTCCTTCTCTCATTATTAATATTGTTTGCATTAAATATGATACCTTGGAGCTTTTCTCCGTGACCCTCCAATGAAAAAGGTCACTTGTGCCCAGTCAGACTTTCCGGGTAAACAAATGTCAATAAATAAAATAAATAATAATTAAAATGTGGGACAACAGATAAATGCTATTGGGGTCTATATTAGAACATCGAATATTTAACAGTTCGAATCACTAAAGGTCGACCTGTAGTGATTGAATTGTTAAAACATTGAATGTTCAGAAAAACAAAATAAAAACGACAACAAAAAAAAAACTAAATAGTGTAGGCAGGGGGGCAAGCACCATTGCACCCTACTCCATCCGCTACTTAAATATACCAACTCTGAGACCACACTATATTGAAGTAAACGGAAATCTCCCCCTACGGAGATTTATGTTTACTTGTTCGATGTTCTGCAGTTTCGCTATTCTTGTGCCGACAATGTCAGATTTGACATTGTCGGATTTCAAGAATTTAATATAGACCCTGCTATTGGTGATTTAAAAAGTTACATCACGCTACATACAATTCTTGTATAACTACTCAAAAATAATTTTCTTGTGTTGAACAAAGAAAGAGCTGCAGTACAGTACAATGGTTTGTTAATAGCAAATGTCTCTTGGGCAGGTCTTAAGTGCCCCTGTGGCTTACTCTGAACAATCACAGTTTGCTTGTTTCTATTGTCAGTACAGCAACAAGAAAATGTTCTTCCTACAAATGTAACTGTTTTCAGAAGCTTTTTCTCCACTGCATATGATAATGAGATCTCCAGGTAATGTTTGGCATTAGAAATTCTGATTCATGTTAGCATTTTAACACAGAAACCTAATTATTACTTCCTGGTTGACTTTGCATGCTTCTGTAGTGTCCCCTTAAGCCATGTCTTTTCTTTACTGAATGCACCTTCCCAATATGGTTCTACATGTCTACAGATACTATTAATATTTCCTTTCACTCTCTGTGGTATTAATGGAAATATTTCCTCATGTGATATCATACTATGAATTTTAGCTCTCTGTTTCTACTTTCAGTATATCCGCCTGAATTTATTAGAGTTTGTTGTTTATTTCTAAATGAATAAATGAACTGGCACAGAACAGAGAAATTCTCTTTGTCATGATTTTGACCTGAACAGAGAGGCAAAGAAGTAGGTTTTCATTTTATCATTATTACTGTTTTGCTATCATGATAGAAATGCATGAAGATTTCTTATGGAATCTTAATTTACTATTGTGAGATTTCCTATCAGTTGTCCAAATTTTTGCAGAACGTCCAGATTTTTGCTTCATATTTTTGGTCTGTTCCTCATAAAATGTGAGGCTATCTGTCATATCATTGGGATTGAAGTCATAAAATAATGACAGACATTTGAGGTTTTAGACTTCATAGCCTTCAGAAAATACATGCAAAAGCAAAACATGTTATTCTAGCAACTTTCTAAGTTTATAAGAACAATGTTTAAAATCTGTCCATGATTTTTGGGCTTGTGCCCCCCCCCATTATTTTTGGCTTTGTCCAGATTTCTTATGCTAAGAGGTCGAGAGGTATGATTGAGGGTTTCAAACAGGAATGTAGCTATAAGTAAAACACTTCTTCTCAAAAATGGGCTGCGTAATACAGTGGTGGCACATCAGCTGGCCAGTACACTATCACAGTCAAGGTTGCTTCTTTAGGGCAGATTCTACATGACCACATTGGCGGCACAGTGAACATGATAGCCTGTTGTCTGTGGGCTATGCAGCAACTTGAGCTGCATTAGAGGAAATCTGTCATATGCAATGTCCATATGGCGCTCCCTATGCAGTGTATGTATGGGGTCTCGAATGATGTGTGTGTGCATGAGAGGGATTGGGGATGCTTACTAGATTAATTTTCAGACTTGGAAATATCCTAATATGCTGAATGATTGAGGCCTTCAAGAAACAAAAATATCCCTGTTGGAGTACAAGGGTCCAAAGGCTGCCAGAATGTGTGTTTCTGAGAAATGGAAAGAGAATGTGGTCCTTTAGTTAGCTTTGTTAAAACCCTACTCACATCAAAGCAACGGGATGAAGGTGGGCAGACAGCATGTGTCAGATATGTGCATTTGTAATAAAATGAAAAGAGTTATTAACAGTTTATTGTCACAACACTGAAACTGTGCATTGTTGAATGTAGATTGCATATTCATCTATAAGCAGAGAGGATAACTCCTTTAGAGGATAAAGCATCCAGTAAATTGGATTGTCTAGTACAAAGAGTTAACCATTCTTTTCTGTATGTTCTTTCTGGTCCCTCAGTCTGTCTTCTAAAATCATGAGTCACTCATCCCACCTTGTCACAGCTGTCTAGTAGGCATTGTATAATGCCTGTTATCAGCAGCATCCATACTAGTCCAGTCCTCTGAACATCCCCCATGACTGGACAGAGAGTAATTCACTCCTTGTCAGGCTTTCTCACTTGTCCTATCTTCTCATACACAGCATAAATCTGTGATCTATGTGACACATAGGACTGCAGCAGTGAAACACATATTAACCCTTCCCCCGGGATGTGAAATCCAACAATGTCCATTCACTCCCATCTCTGACTGGCCAATTCCTCCAAGAATAGGTTAAAGTTTTGGCTCATGTCCATCTAGTTATTAGCAGAAATTATAGGTTCAGTATGTAATATCAAAAGGAAAGAAGAGGTAACTAACATGGGTTACTAGATAAGACTTTCAGGATCTCATCCATGAAAAATAATTTAAGGCACACCACAATTACCCTTAAATAACAACATACTGAGAACTTCTTTGGTATATTCCAGAAAAGGTCCTGGTTAGAAGCACCCAACTATACAAACAGATATGGAAAGCTGTAACCTAATATACTGTTTGATAAATGTTACTTTAAAGAATTTCCTTACAGAACATGTCTGCAAGTAACATCATTGTCATCATGTGTGATTTATGATGGAATGGCATATATTCATGATTGGTTTCTATGTTTTTTTTTTTTTGTTATGTTCCTTTTGCCTGCATGACTACTGACTATCAACCCTCCCCATAATGGACTTGACCCCATCCATTCCTGGTGGGTATCCACCAAGAACCATGGTGCTGAGAACCATTCAGAGGGGCCATCATTCAGGCATCCTTAAGGGTTGTTTGTGCACTTGCTAGCATTCAGGATAAAAGGGCATTTCTAATGGCCCTAACCCCATACATGGTTGAACAATATTGAGATCTACACCACCACAGAGCCCCACAATGCTTTACCATAAAGACCATTACCAAGCAATGGCTTGAAGACTCAACTGCCTGTCGCCCACAGGCCATGATTTGCATCACAATACCTCCTCTAAGGGAATGCAGCTTTTTATCACCTGCTCCCCCTTCCCCGCACCCTCCCAATGTAGTTATCCTAATCCTTCTCTGCCATCTCTATCAGTCCCTGAGCTGTGCCTCACGCATTAGTCCCCTGGATAGTAGTGAGAGCTTTAACCCCCCCCCCCGTACCAAAGGAATGTGAAGGGCTGATATCTATTTTTTGCCATTATTGTTATTTCTGGCCCTAGTAACCCTAACTTAGATAAAGCAGATAGAGAACATGGATGGATATGTATGGATGCACGTATGCATAGAATGTTGTGTTCCAACACAAAAATCTGCTCATCTTACTATGGGTCTTGTAAGACATATTTTAGGAAACTATATATGTAGAATATTTGTAAGTATACAATACAGTGAAACTCTTTAATTCAAGTTGATACAGATCTGAGGGTAACTTAACTAAGAAGACCAGTCTCGCCTGCCATTCTGGTGACGTATAAAAGCGAGTGTCCTCTTCCAGCATCTGTGAACAAAAGAATGTGCATGTTACTCCTTTTCCGGAGGATGAAAGGTACAACGGAGCATTCTGAGGAATAACAATAATTGCCTGATCAACATAAACTGTTTATAAAACCAGATTGTCATCTATGCGAGCCAGCAAGTTTGATGTAAAATACAATGCCTTTAATAAGTACACTGCTGTTTAAAGTCAGTCTTTTACAAGCAGGCCATTGGCTGTCACTGTCCACTGCATATTCTTAGGTAACTTTCTGTATTTCATGTTTCATCTGTGATTTTTATTTTGGTTTCATTGTCCAGCTGTCAGCCAGACTGTGAAATGCTGGACTGCTTTACTCTTCTTAATGCTCTGACAGCATTTTAATATGAAAACATTCAAGCTCCTCTATACTGTAAATACAGGAAACTCAGGCTTTTATCTCAAAATTTAAGAAGGATTTTGTTTTGCACATTTTCATCATCATATTGTCACTATGGCAAGAATGTTAAAAGTGTCATGATCCCTGACTTCAGAGGGGGAAATAGAATGTGGATATATAATTTCAGTACATAGGGGGGTGCTCAGCAAGTAGTCTTTTAATGAAGCAAAACAATAAAAAAACACGTGTGGAAAGTTTTCATTAGTTATACCCAGTATAATTTAAAACATAAGATTTTACAAATCATTTTTTACTTAGCGAAAACATTTTCCCCAGGTTCAACAAGCTCTTGTTGTCTGCCCACAGGTATTAGAACTAATTGTAATGAATTTGGTATTTTTCAGTTATTCGCCCATCTTCAGGTATGCTATAGAAAATGGATAACAACTCATATGCTTCAGTGAAAGTTTCAGAACAAAGTACCTTGTGTTCAGCACATGAATCTCACAAAGAATCGATTAAGAGCTTTACAGAGGCTCAGGGATGAATGAAACATAGCAGCAACAGCCAAGTGTTCTCATAAAAGTTTAACAAGCTGGCTTATTAAATCAATATCAAATCAACATCCTCACATGTTGTTATACCAAAGGATTAATGATAAAGCTTGAAGCATATCCGCTTGCATAAGAATATAAAAAGTAGGCTTTAAAGCAATCCCAGATGAATGCAAAAGGAATTTGACCTGCTTTACTCTCACCTCTGCTGTTTTTTTATTAAGTTTTGGTGTAATTACATTTAATCTTGATATACTGTCATTTTAGAAAAGCAATGCATTACAGAGAACACGGCACAAGTACTCAAAAAGTAATTAATTTTAAGTCACAAGGTATGTTACATTTTGTCTTTCTTTCCATTTATGGGTAGTAATTTCTATCAGTATTACACACCTGGGATTAGAAAGGCATACCACAATGTGGAAGCCTTAACTCGGTAGGCTTCTGCAGCTCAATATGCCTGACCAATTCAGTGACCACTTTCCCACTACTGTTTTCCTTGGTGGTGGGTGCAGCACTTGGAAATAGCACTGGCAAATGATTAAAATGATAGAGTGATTCAGAGAATTGCTCTATTGTATTAATTTTTTCACTGGGTGAAAAGGAAATGCCAGCTTGTGGCAATGGTCACCCATTAATCCTTATGGGACTGGTCTCTGTCCATACCACAATTACACATAGGTAGACGATGTGTGTGGACATGTGTGGATATATTTGTAGGGGAATGAATAAAGGTATGTGAGTGTGTATGTGTGTGTGTGTGTGTGTGTGTGTGTGTGTGTGTGTGTGTGTGTGTGTGTGTGTGTGTGTGTGTGTGTGTGTGTTTGTGTGAGTGTGAGTGTGTGTGTCTGTGCAATATTTGATTCAGAGGCACGGTAATTAGTCATGTATCCACTAATGAGGTGTTTCATTGTGCAGCTTTGCCTTTTCTCTAAATCAGTGATAGTCTCCATTGTTTTAAAAGACCATCCTATATTAGTCACTTAGTGTGGATGGAGAGAATTTGTTGAATCCCATCCACTGTGTTACATACTGAGTTACTAGTCAGATGAAAGATAAAGTTAATACCGGTGCATATGTTCTTCCTATGATGCCCTTTTGATTTTATTTGAAACATTATTAAATTTTGTGTTAACAAATTAATTTGTGGAAGTAATTGCTCTTGTTCTCAGTTGTAGATCTGTGACAGGCATCAATAGCTAATTTCAAAAATTTGTCAGCTATATTCAGTGTGTTAACTTACCCGCGGTGGTGATGCTGCAGTAGCGTTGTCGCCTCACAGTAAGACGCTGTCCGGTACGATTCTCAGCTAGAGCATCTTCTGCATGGAGACATGCATGAATGGGCGTACCTTCATTGAAGGTTGTGTGTCAGGGCTGGTAACTCAGCACGTAAAAATCAACTACCAACCATTAGCGGACCGGAGTTCCGCTGTGGTGACCCCTAACCGGGAAAAGCGAAAGACACAATTCAGTGTGTTAACTTATATCACTACCTTCTGTAAGCCCTAGTCAGTAGGAATGATTCTTAATTTGGCCTCTAGTGTCTTAAAGATTCTGTATCTGCCAGATAGATATACCTGTACCCAAGGGATTATCAGACATTTGCCGCATCATCTGCCATGTGTTCCCAAATAATTCAGAAGAATAAACTATTAATCAAGGAAGGTCTCCAATGTGACAGCTAGGGATGTTATAATCAGAACATGACTAATAGTAGGGAAAACTCCTCTAGCTTTTTTTTTACAACCTACAGGTGGCTTTACGCAGCATTTCGACGATCAGAAACTCTGTATACAAGCTTCTGCAACTATTCCATTTCTCCAGAGTCATCTATTGCAAAATAACAGTTCTCTTCAAGATCTGTAGACTTTCATTCAAGGCTTCAAAAAAAAAAAAAAAAAGAAAGAAAAGAAAAAAGATAAGGAGCAAGCAAGAGTATAATCACAATTCAAAAATTACAAACAACGATACTAAACCAATTAAAATACGGTCAAACAGTAAACAGACTAATCAGATGTTAATATGGATAGCAGTCATGAGAACTTAAAACCAAAAAAAAATCTTTGTTTAATAAACTAAATAATTTGCTTGTATTTCTAATGTTACATTCCTAACAGTGAAACAATAGAAGAAATGTATACTCATTTTATGTCGCTTCACTCAGTCCTAGAAAAGATGCCCAGTGCTTTACAAATGTTCTACATCTTGTTTACCCAGAATACAGTAAACATGCTTAAAACATCTCTTTATGTATTCCTCAAAGGACTGTCTTGTTCCTAACAAGCCACCAGGCCACAAACAATATAATAACAGATCTCCCCATGGCTTACAGCCATATCTCATTCTTGTAGACATTTGAAAGATTTTTAGTGAGTAAACAATGGTGAAAACAATAGTCAGTGTGTAGGGAAGTAATAGTTCCCCTCAAAGAATGGTAAAAAAAATAAAAATGAAATCTCATCTTAACTATCGTAAATGTGCGTAGTGGCTGGGAAACTTATCGAAAAGCATATAAACTCTTCAACACCTCTTTTTGCTTGCTTCTGCCATGGTTATTCAAGTCACATCCATGTAAAGCTGCAATTGGATGAACACAACCAGACAATGCTTCATTCAAACAAAAAAACATTTATTTGGAGGAGGAATCCCCCTGCACCCCTTATACCATCCCGTCTATAGATTTACCACTCCCATCTTTATATTTCCCAACCCCACAGTCATACAACTGCAGAGAAAAACAAACAGCGAATCACTGACAGCAATGTATTAGAAACAGCATCACCAATGATCTTCCATGGTGAACTCTGATCAATAAGCTGCAGCTTGCCCAGATGTTATTGATGACTTCCAGCCTTAGTCACTTCAGACTCCATTACTGGTAGGCAAACTCTTTTACACTGAATATATGCAGCAGATCCACAACTAGCAAAGCTCCTTAAGGTGCTCTGACAAAAAGTTATACTACAGGGTTTGGGGCGTAAAGGTTATTTCCGCAGAAGACACTGACTACAGTTATCTCATAATGCAGGCATTATGAGGAAGTAAATGCCAGACACCTTTAAATAATTCTGACTGTTCCAGTTTTAAGCTGAACTGCATGATACTAAAGGTGTACAGACAGAAACAGTGATACCAATTGAAATAGAAATTAAGCTGTCATACTTATGAAGACCATTAGGATTTTTTAGGTATTTGTTTCTCCCTGCCTTGGTGATCATAAAGCTCCATTCTCTCTGCTGCCACAGAGTTGAGCAGGTGAGAGCAAAGCTGTCACATATCTGAGGCTATAGATTTTTGTGGCATTAAGGTCTTAATCCCTCTGTGCATGCCTGCAGCTACCCAGGATGTGGCAGTTAGTGGGTATCAATGAGGGTATGTCCCCTGTTTTTATAGATCAGACTGCCCTGCCCCACTTAAAGTCATCAGTGCTGCCTGATCTCCAGTGTCTACCAAGCATTCCACAATGAGAACAAGTGCCTGAACATGTGTACCCCCAAAGAGACACTCACTCCTCTGGTGTCTACCAAGCATTCCACAGTGAGAACAATTGCCTGAACATGTGTACCCCCAAAGAGACACTCACTCCTCCAGTGTTTACCAAGCATTCCACAGTGAGAACAAGTGCCTGAACATGCGTACCCCCACAGAGACACTCACTCCTCCAGTGTCTACCAAGCATTCCACAGTGAGAACAGGTGCCTGAACATGCATACCCCCAAAGAGACACTCACTCCTCCAGTGTCTACCTAGCATTCCACAGTGAGAACAAGTGCCTAAACATGTGGACCCCCAAAGAGACACTCACTCCTCCAGTGTCTACCAAGCATTCCACAGTGAGAACAAGTGCCTGAACATATGTACCCCCAAAGAGGCACTCATACCTCCAGTGTCTACCAAGCATTCCACAGTGAGAACAAGTGCCTGAACATGCGTACCCCCAAAGAGACACTCACTCCTCCAGTATCTAACAAGCATTCCACAGTGAGAACAAGTTTCTGAACATGCGTACCCCCAAAGAGACACTCACTCCTCCAGTGTCTACCAAGAATTCCACAGTGAGAACAAATGCCTGAACATGCGTACCCCCAAAGAGAAACTCACTCCTCCAGTGTCTACCAAGCATTCCACAGTGAGAACAAGTGCCTGAACATGCCTACCCCCAAAGAGACACTCACTCCTCCGGTGTCTACCAAGCATTCCACAGTGAGAACATGTGCCTGAACATCCGTACCCCTAAAGAGACACTCAATCCTCCAGTGTCTACCAAGCATTCCACAGTTTGTACAAGTGCCTGAACATGTGTACCCCCAAAGAGACAGTCACTCCTCCGGTGTCTACCAAGCATTCCACAGTGAGAACATGTGCCTGAACATCCGTACCCCTAAAGAGACACTCACTCCTCCAGTGTCTACTAAGCATTCCACAGTGAGAACAAGTGCCTGAACATGCTTACCCCCAAAGAGACACTCACTCCTCCCTTCTCCCCAAACCTGCTCCAGAAGGCGCCCAAAGCCATTATTCAAACTTGGGTTGCCTGGGTTGTAGTCAAGGATATTTATCCCTTTCTACCAATGGAGCTGTACAGAGCATCATGATTTTGATGGAATAATACATAAGGAGACTGAGGTTTTTAGCTTTTATGTAATACAAACAAGTCTGTGAAGATAAACTCATTTTGAAACATAATCTTAATACATAGCTACAGTCACTAATGATTGTTTAACCAGTTAATAAAGGAAACAAGAAAATAAATGTAATCACTTTTTTCTTATCTTTTTTCCCCTACTACCAGGAAATGACCAAAAAAATCTATCTGAATGTTTTGATTTTCCTAACTTTAATTTAAATCATTAGTCATATGAAAGTACAGTCTACCTGCCAGTATCCTCTCCCTATATTATGAACATAAGATGATAGTTTTGCTTTGCAGATGTTTTACCCTCCATTGTTATTTTTCACTGTGGTTATAAGTGCCACCTAGAATCCTTTGCAGTGCCTTGCCAGATTAGTGAAAGTCTAATCTAGAAATCGGCTGTTTTTTCTCCTAATTAACTTTATCACCACCAAGAAGGAAATGCAGCTGACAGTAAACATCAGCTTTCCTGAAGGCAATAAAGCAATATGCTCAAGGTTGTTTTCAACATCCATAGAATGCTTTTAGTGTATAGAGCTGTGTTATAAGAGAATACAGGGAAATTACATAGCAATTGTACATGTTGGTATAAACCACAAATGAATGTTTTGCACCTAGTTCTAAAAGCTACTTGTGTGAAAGAAGAAATTCTACATAGTAGCAATTTACTGAAAAGTAACAAAAGGAATAAAATAGGAGAGAAAACTCTCAGAAGTGGAAACTGATCACCACGTGCGTTTGCATGCTGGAATACAGTACAGAAAGGGAACATTTAGCATAGATATCCAAATATCTATCATAAGCATAATTAGCATATTGGAACATTCCAGCTTTTAGATTGAAGATATTTATTGATAATGGGGCATGATCTGAAACAGGAATGGGGTTGGTATTAGGGAAACCACAGCAATCTTTTCAGTATGGATGATGGGGTACTTGTCTCTTTGGTGTCAAAATGTGCTTGTAATATGGTTCGATACAGTTCAACATCATGCACAAGTTGTAGCTTGTAATGAATTCATTAAGGTGGGGTTGGACAGGAAGACTGGATGAGTTTAATGGTCCTTATTGGTCTCTTTTTGGCTGTCATTCAGTGTTTCATCACTTTAGCATTTTCAGCCTGCTGCCATTATCTATTGAAGATCACTTTGTAGCCGAAAAGCTTTTAGCCTGTATGATTAATCTTGCATGTTTTGTTCCATTAGCAACAGTTTATCATCTTTCTATTCAGTTACAATTTATTAGACAGCTCTGATGAATATGCATTATCTGTGCTACTGTTGCATTTTAGTTTTATGTTCAGATGTTCCCAGCACTCTGCCATTCTAGCTGAGCAGGCATTTTATTGCTTCCTAACCAGCATAATATCCTCTGTAAATATGTCATGTATGTAAATGCTATTGTAATTGTTTCCTTGCAATTCTAATTTTTTTTCTGATAGCTTGTGCTTCTAAATTAGTTTGCTTTGCCCTGTGAATGCATGTCTTCATAAAATAAGTAAAACATGATCCAACTGATGAACTGATATACTTACAATGTATATTTTCTATTTTACAGATTAATATGTCTGCACTTTTCTGTACCTGTTGCTGTAATGCATTTATCCTGGACATAATTTCTCCAAATGTGTGGCAAATTAGCATCACCCTTAAAACGGACTTCAAGAACAAGAGTGTTTACCAAATAATCGTTAATATATATTAACATATATGTTTGTGTCAAATACCAGTAATCTGGAACCATCTTTACCCTGAAAGTAAGAACAATTCTTTACTTTATTTCCTGTGACAGATTAATCCACTGTGACCAGTTAATGAGGCAACAGAAGGGCATGGCAAGTCCAAAAATACAGAATTAACTGATAACATAATTATGTGAGATGGGCATAGGCAGGCATACACCACATATGCCATGATGTGCATTTTTTAAGACTAATTTATTCATTTTCTGAAAAAGGATGGACAGAAATTGTCTGGAGCTAAACCTGAATGTGAGAAAAATATTTTAATTTGAACAAGTGAAGCAGGTTTTATCTTTAATTGCTGATTTGATATAACCTTCTCACAGAAGCTGCTTAATTGTGGCACTGAATGCTGCACTCTCAGTATGGTAATTAAGCTGCATTGAAACAATACTGTTGCATGCTTTCTGTCTTTGATGTGCTGCAGGTGTAGCAGGTTCAAATGTCGACCACATAGCACTCTAAGCAAGAAATGGAAGAGTACTCAAGCACAGCTGGCGATATGAAATAGTTAAGCCTCTCAGTTCAGTTTTATTGGAGGTATACATCTAAAGTGGAAGGCAGCTACAATATAGTAGATGGCACAGAGTTCCAAAAACCTCCTGGGTAATCCCCAGTTATGTAATCTAACTATGCTCTCTGTTGCTATAGTCTTTTCTAAAGTACGTATACCATGTTGTCTACTTTGTTTATAATTTTTTTCAATATTTTCCAGTCAGTCTGTATTCTTTATTAATGCATCATTCCCACCAGAATAGATATTCATACTTTGGCATCCAGTCTAAGCTTCATCTGCTCAATATAACATGCATAGAAACATGGGAGATGCAGTTAGAAAAGAAGATTAAGGCTGTGATCTTTCACACAGTTTTCTGTAGTCCAGAGTTTGATTCTGTAGTCCAGAGTTTGATTCCATTAACCAGCACTGTCACTCAAAGCAATTCACTTAACCAGATAGTGCTGTCAGGCCACTTCTGAAAAGGGACACTTGTCCTGTGGGTTTATCTAGTTAACAGATAAGAAACTAAGGAGAAGTTTCCCAGATGTTTGCTGCTCTTGCTGTGCCCCCTGTGTGGGTGTGCATACTCATTTAATGTTTGTATATGTGTAGGACTGTCTGAATATACTGTATTTCTTGCCGTCATGCTTGAATCTGTAAAAAGAATCAAAGTACTTTGTTCAGTTTAATATTTCTTGCTCACTAGTCTGTCTACCATCAGCTGGGTTTTGGTGCCTTTTCTCATTCACTGGAGCTATAACTAATTGCATATATAAATATTTTGGCATGGCAACTTCCATGGCACCATGTGTAGCTGTCTAACTTTTTAACACTCAGGTACTGTGCATGCATTAGGAAAGGTGCCTCTGCCCCCAGTCATCGCTGTTACTTCTACATATTTCCTAGCCACAGATCCACCTGCACTGCTACCTGTGTCCTTTTACTGGTGCTTTCTCACTCCGTTTTTCTCGGGTACTGTTACAGCCATGCACACAAGGTTCTAGCTTAGAGCTGAGAAGCACAACAGCAAAGGCTTAGCAACTGTTGTTTCAGTGCTGCCAGATATTAGCAAACAGCTTTTAATTGCAGCAGGCTTTTAAAGTAGCTATCAGGTACTGTGCATTTAATCCAGCTTTCTTAGATTTTGTTTGCCTGGCATTTAATAGTTGGTTTGTATAGCTGACGTTCCTCACTACTGGCTACCCATGGTTTAACACCTCCTGCACCAAGACATGTGCTATACTCTGTGTTTGCTCATGATAAATGTTAAAGATTACACTGTATAAACATTATAACTAATCCAAAAGGTACACACATAGCCTCTGTACTGCTATCCTGTGTATACACACCAACTGACAGTTTCTTCAAAATCTACAGGTGGGCTGTTGGCAGTCCACTTTTACAATGACATCATTTGCAGGTCAAACTCACTTATTGTATATTTTCCACATGGTGTCTTTGCTTTTAATTGTTATATGACTGGGTAGGGTTCTCTCTCCCCTATGGACACAGACACAGCTCCCATAATACAGGTCATTGTCCTATCACACTCTCTGAGATCATGTGATAATTAATTACATTACTACAAGGATGCTGTTGTACATGTATTATACCCATGATTTTTGTAAATGTTGTACATTATTAGCAGATCACACTTGTTGCACACACATTATGGCTTGCTTGCTGATATCAGGCTAACTAGTGAATAAATGTATGTTTTTGCAGTTGTGAATGGTGCTTCAAATACAGCACTAAAGTTATAGAGTTATAAATAAATCTCTTGATTTCCCATTTTACTGTGCATTGCTCTAAATTAGACATGAATGCTCATATACCTCTGCAATGATATAAATTAAACTAGGAATTTTCTAACTAAATGTATTCATTTAGATTCTACCTCTCAGGCATTTTCCTTATTGCTTCATTTAGGACAATGTATGTATTATAAGACAAACTATATGATTAGGTGAGAGCTTGCTTAATGCTTTTGCTGTGTCAGAAAAGGTGTCTTCCCCAAGTCACAGAGTGTGCTTCTGCATACCTACTTGACTATTATTCTGCCTTAGCCCATTTCATGCTACTGACTAACCCCCGTCACTCACGTAGTGTGGAAATCTCTCATACAAGCTTTCAAAATACAGTCCCTGGCAGTCAGGTAGTGTGGAAATCACTTGTACAAGCTTCCAAAATACAGTCCCTGTCACTCAGGTAATGTGGAAGTCACTCGTACAAGCTTCCAAAATACAGTCCCTGCCACACAAGTAGTGTGGAAATCACTCATACAGGCTTCCAAAATACAGTCCCTGCTACTCAGGTAGTGTGGAAATCACTTGTACAAGCTTCCAAAATACAGTCCGTGCCGTTCAGGTAATGTGGAAGTCATTCATCCAAGCTTCAAAAATATCCATGCAGGTAATGTGTAAGTCACTCATACAAGCTTCCAAATTAAGTTTCTGGCAGGGTGTATATATTAGCAAATCGATGCAGCAGAAAGCTGAACACCGTTTCATCGACACATATGTGTCAAACTCACAGGTAACCTAATGGCCAGATCACCCATCGTTGTGAATTTGCCCTTTTCACCACTGTAGTGTGATCTTGGAATTAGTATATTTAGTTAGAGTGGTGTGGGGGGCAGAGTCCCCTACATTGGGCGTGTGGGAGTAACACTCCCCTCACTTTATAATGTTTGTACTGGTGTGTCATATGTGTTTGGCCTATCAATTTTTTTCCCTAGGAAAAAAATCAGTGATCTGGTAATTTGGTTACCTGGGAGTTCGACACATATGTGTAGAAGAAACTGTGTTCGGCTTTCTGCCACTTTGATTTGCTAATATAGACCCTTTCTGGCACTCAGGTAATGTGGAAGTCACTCACAAAAGCTAACAAAATGCAGTCCCTGCAACTCAGGTCATTTGAAATCACTTGTACAAGCTTCCAAAATACAAGAACTGTTCTGTCTTTGCAGCTGTCTAACAAATTTTAATCACAGACAGCACATGGAATAGTTATCTAGTACTGTGTATTTCTCCATATAGTGTGCAACTTCTTAGATTTTGTTTGTTGTCCCTGTAAATTTCAGCGTCAGATTTAGTAGCCAGTTTGGATGGTTGACTTTCCTCATTGCTGGCTGACTACAGTATAACAGACCAACCTAATTACACTTAATATTTTATATTTATATTTATGATTAATCTTAAAATGGCAATGAACAAGCATATAATCCAAAATAACTTGTACTTTGAAAAGTATGTGGATTATCTGTCACTATTCTGTACATGTGAAATGACTGTTCAGTATGCAGATGGGCACTCTACTTTTCTCCCACCCCATCTCCAGCCATCCCACTATTACATTACATTTATGTTAAGCATTCCCATCCTATTATCAAGCCAGTCAAGATGCACATTATTCAATTTGTTTCTAAGCTATTCCTCACCCATAACCTGCTTGCAGCCAATCACTTCTCAAAATATTTAACCATAAATTGAATTCCTCCTATTCAAATTTACGCTGTGTCAGTAATGCAATAGTTAGCACACTCATCTTTGATGCACAAGAAGGCTGTGGGTTCTTTTCCCACACCTAGCCAATGAATTGATGCCAATGCAGTACAGCATAAGCAGGTACTGCACTCCTGAGTATATCGTCCTTTGGATGAAACATTAAACCAAGGTCCCATGTGCCTGAGTTGGTGGTAGCTCTGGTGGATACAAAAAATCCCATGGCAACTATCAAAAAAGTTATTTTTTTATTGATATATACCTTACATAATATTTACATATTTACAGTATTTACAAATCTCCATACATTATAAACTTCAATTTAAGCATTTCCTCCCAGTCTTTTATCCACAACCAAAACATTATCTTTTCCAAAATCTTTGTCAAAGTCCGTTTTCCATTGTATTTCATTTCATTTAGTCTCTTGTCCCATATAGTTCATGGAGCATAAAATATTACTCTGTCCATTTTCTTCACTTCTTCCTGTTTATGTGCACCATAATAACCAAATTCTATTATGTCCATATTTATTTGATCAAATTTTAACAAATTTATACCCTATCTTTACATATTTCTGTCCACAAATTACTAACTCTTTCACATTTCAAAAACACATGTCCAGTAATCTCAAACTCTCCACATTTATTACATATTCCAGCTTGCTTTTTTTTTGTATGGCATATTTGGCTTAACTGGCAATTTTCTAATAGACAATCTCCATAAAAAATCATTACATTCTTTAATCTTTTTAGTTATTGTATCTCATCGTTATGACTTTTTTCTTATCTATTTCTAAATCTTTCCATGGATCAATACAATAAAAATGTTTTTCATAATACTTAAGTACCATTCCATTCTATTTTTCTCACATATATTCTTTTTTTTCCCCATAAAAATTTAGTTTTGGTACTCTTTCATTTCTTCATTCACAATGCTTTTACTTCATATTTTTAACTTCTATTCCTTCTGACAATTCTTTGTATTTATAATATAGCATCATTTCTGTCAAGTTTTTATTTTCCTTCATAATTCCTTTTAATACCTTATATAAAATTAAAGATGCTGTATGTACTATTGGGCTTATTAAACCCAAACCTCCTTGTTCTTCTTTCATATACAGAATCCTTCTTTTAACTGGATTCAGTCTAGAGCCCCATATAAAAGAGAATGTAATCATCATTAATTCCTTTTCATACTTAATAGGAATCATATAGATGTTAGTAACATAAGCAATTTTTCCTGTTTCCATGGTGTTCAACAAGTGTGCTTTTTTCTGTATGAAAATCTGTATGGTTTCCAAAAGTTAGTCATATCCTTTACTTCTTTGAGTACATTATCCCATTGTTGTTGTCTGTATTCATTCCTTCCAAACGTTATTCCTAGTATATCTATATATTTTTCATTGGACTCAGCACCTCCTATCATATCTTCAAAACCAAATCCTTTACTTCTCTCCTTATTTATACTTAAACCAATTTTTTAAATTTATACTTAAGTTTTCATTTACTTTTTCCATCCATACTTTATTTTTATCAATTAATGTAATATCATCTGCATAATTATACATTATTGTCAATTGTACTTCCTTCATCATTTTGTATCCACCACTCCTTGACATTTTATTAATTTTCTTCACTATTACATTCATAACTAATGACAAAGCTACACTACTAGCTGGGCAGCCTTGCTTTATTCCACATTCTATTTTTATTTCTTCCCCAATCCAGCCATTTACATTTAGTTTCACATAGTTCCTTTCATAAACAGATTTTATTACTTGTAATATTTTTTGCTTACATCATTTGCCTGCAAAATCCCCCATAATGATTTATATTGAATATTATCATAAGCTTTACTTATATCCCCTGTCATAACCTTTGCTTCTACATTTTTATTTATGATATCATCAATTGCTTCTCTTATTATCCATAATAACTCTTGACTTCCTTTTCTTCCAAATACATTTTGGTCATATATTCCATGCATTTTTTCTGTAACCTTTTTGTTATTATTCTCATAAAAAATGTTACAATCTGTATTATTCAATTTTATAGGTCTCAATTTTTATCTCCTCTTTATTTCCTTTTTTAAATATAAATTTTATAACTCCTGTACATATCTCTTTCTCTTTAATTCCAATTGTTAGCCATTCAATCATAACTTCTACAAAAACCACTTTAGCCATTCTTTCATTTCTTTATACATACCATATTCAATTCTGTCCAGTCCTGTTGTAGAATTCATGTTAATATATTTTAGAATTTCATCCAATTCTTTTATAGTTATTTTTTGTTCTTCCTTATTCCCTTTTCCACCTTTATAAAATTGTTCTATGTTTTCCTCTCTAAACAAATAATTCCAATACATATTCTTTAGTTATTTTGTATATTTCTTCTTGCTCTCTTATTTGCTTACCTTCCTTTTTTTTTAATTCTCATATTATTTTTCCTTCTTCTATTATTTTACTCAAATATGGTGCTACATCTTTTTTTTTTTTTTTTTTTTTTTTGTCTGTAAAAAGCCTGCACGACATATTCTGACCATGGATAAATATTTTTCTTTTGTTCATATGCACCCAAAAAATTTTTAATGGCCTGCCCAGTCTCAGTTATCAAGTCACAAAAAGTATCTTTATTAATTAAAATGAATATTTTTACCTCTTTTGCTTTGACACCCAGAGGTTCTATGACAGAGTCCCAAACCTTATACCTGTCCAAACTTTCTTCTTTTTTACTGCTCACGCATACTTTATACTTCTTTTTTGTTTCTTTTATTTCTTCTTTCTTCTTTGTTCCTAGTCCAACAGTTTGTGTATAAGTTTTTGTCTCTTGAACTTTTTCTGGCATAGTCTCTTCTTCTCCTTTTTCTTTTTTTATTTTCTCCATGATGTCACTCCATGAAATTGCTGCTCCACTTTATGGTTCACTTTGGTTTACCATTTCTTCCAAATAATCATCTCGGAACCCTCCCAGTTGGAGGGTTGTAATTATGCATTTCTCAGAGGTAACTATATCTCCTTCAAACAATCTCCTCTGAAAGTTTTCCTTTGAATTCATCTCTGTTACAGCTACAATCTCCTTTTTTTCCAATATCACTGTTTTTCTGTACCCACAGCATCAGAAAAAAATTCTGGCAGTGATATTATCATTTCAACTACATTTTCATCAACCTTCACTTCATTTTTAACTAAACTGAAGCAGCCATATTTTCTTCCTGCTCCTCTTGGCTGCCTCCTTGCCTGGACAGGAAACAGGAACATTTTGTAAATATTATCAGTCCTTACAAAATGGATTCTGTCAAGCTCTTTCACTAGTAAACTTATATTTGTTTTACATGTAAATATCTGTATGCATGTATTGTATATAACATATATACAGGAAATTGTTATGTATTTATGTATATATGTACATATATATATATATATGTTTACTTGAGATAACTGAAATCTCATTAGGCCAACATTCAAAACACTGAGCCCAGAAACATGAAGTTTCACATAAGCAAAACTTCACTATACCGATGTCTGAATGTCCGACAGTCTAATCTTTAATTAGCAGGGGGTGGGGGGGCACAGCTCCCCATGGGAGGTGCAGAGAGACCCTGCAAAAACATTAAAATTTAAGTTATATAGTTAGGTGTGCTTAATGTATGTGTTTGTTATGAATATTCATGTTGGTGCTATAGGCTATAGAGACAGTCATGAATATTTAGTGTTAAGTTTTAAGGGTTTAGGTTTATTGGTTGGTGGGTGGGGTCTGGGTTAAGACAAGTAGGTAGTCTGGCTTAGAATGTGTATTTTTGCTTTAAGGATGGTGTTCGTGTCTGCTATGCTTGATGCATTGCACAGGGGTAAGTCAGGATGTAGTGTTGTCAATGTTTTGTGTTTCAGTTATGTAAGTTGTTGGGTATTTGGGATTTTGGTGTTCAGGGCTGGGTGTTTTGAATGTCGGTATACTGAGAATTTGGTTGTCCCAAGTAGACCCATATCTATATATATATATATATATATATATATATATATATATATATATATATATATATATATATATATATAATATACACATATATGTCTTCACAAGTACAAACATGTGTGCATTTGTTTGTGTGTGTCTGTGTTAGTTTGACATTGTTGCTGTGTTACATTTGATTACTAGCTGTTAAAGTACAAATGTATACTGTTAAAACTTAAGGTGATATTCACAGTCATTATGCGGAAGAGTTGGAAGGCTGTCTGTGCTGTCCACAAATGAGAGCAGCTAAGCTGCAATTCATAGAGGCCACTTACACTGTTGCATGATGGCCATGAATAAGCATAAAGCAAATGAAGTCAGAATGAGATGTAAATGAGAAATGAGGTAATCCAACATATGCTAATAATCATTCTCTCACCTATTTGCAATTCATAGTGAGATTTTCCTGCTTTTTTAGTGCTATTCATAGCTATAGTATTTAAAAGGGAGTCCCGCTAGTCCTATCTGCATTTCAGTCTGCAAAAATGCTGTCACCCGCTGCTAGCCTTTCTCTTTCGTGGAGTGAGTTGCTTGACTTGACAGAGCCATAACTGTCTGTGCTCAACGGCATTCGCCAGTCATTATAATTTTGATAATCAGAAATACTTGATAGGTTTAGGGTAGACAGGGATGTTAGAAGGGCTTTACTGAGTATGAATGACCCCCATAAGGGTACTGGGGAAATGTGTGGGCTTCCTATCCCTGTTGATACTACGGTATGTATAGCCTTCACTGTACTTGCCCTGGGGACCTGCAGCAGTTCTTGGATATACTCTTGGCACATGCTGATCAGTTTATCTATTTAACAGTCTCACTTCAGGAATAAGCCAATACTGTGAATGCCTTTTATGGGGTGGCATGTTTCCCTGAGGTACTCGGTATGATAGATTGCTCCCACCTTGGAATTAGTGTCCATACTGGTCCACAGGATGAGAGATACCACAGTAGGAAGGGCTACTATTCCATCATTTCAAAGGTAGTGTGTGATGCATGGGGTGCATCACCAATGGCTCTTCCCAGCATCCTGGCAGTGTATATGATTCCATATCCGGCACACTAACTCACTGTACCACCCTTTCTGCATGGTAGGAAGTCTAGCTGTCATGTTGTTAGTAAGCTATTTTTTTTCTCTTCTCTATTGTATTTAAGTAGTTGTTTCATCTCCCCACCCCTTCTCCTCACTCTCTGTCTCTCTCTCTCCCTCTACTTTTTTTTTGTCTTTCAGGTGATGCTAGATAATCATAGGATCCATGGCTCATGACACCAATGAGAAATCCATGTGGAGCTGCAGAATGCACATACAGAATATCCCTGACCCAGACCCGTACTGTCATTGAGAATGTCATCAGCCTCAAGAGTTGTTTAATATGCCTGGAAGAGTCTGGGGGTATTTTTAAGTATGATCCGGCTACTGCATGCAGGATGGTCACTTCATGTTGCATTCTATACAGCATGATCATTTGCCAGTCTGGTGGTGAAGTGACCCATGCTGTCACCACAGCTCCCAGTTGCACTCCTTCTAAAACTGTTGATGACCAGCCAGCTGCAGCAGCAGTAGTAAGAGACTGTATGCAGCAGGCTCGTTCATGGCATATGGCTGTGCAAGTAAAGAGGGAGGGTCTAGTCCAGAACTGTAGACCATGACATTCAGGTTAGTGTTTCCTTCATTATAATAAACACATAGAGCATAACAGGTGCACGCAATGGTTTGTGTGAGCTATGGTGTGTCATGCATGGTCTACTGTCACTGTACATCTGACATTCCTTCTCATCTTTAAATTCTTTTTTTTTTCCAGAACAGTTACTCACATTATTGTTAGTAAAATTTAGGCCTGAGTGCTCACTGACTCCTGATCAGTGATGTTGCAGGGCATTATATAAGTAATGATCAAATTTTTATTGTTTTGCACAATACATTGTATTGAGGTAGTTTACCTAAGTCTGCATGTAATGAATGCCCTCAAGTGGTTCATTTAGTGTGTGTGTGTGTGTGTGTGTGTGTGTGTGTGTGTGTGTGTGTGTGTGTGTGTGTCTTTTGGCTTTTTCCGGTTAGGGGTCGCCACAGCAGAACTCCGGTCTGCAAATGATTGGCAGTGGAGTTTTATGTGCTGGCTTGCCGGGCCTAACCCACAACCTTCAACGAAGGAACACCCATTCACACATGTCGCCACACAGAAGACGCTCTAACTGAGAATCGAACAGGCAACATCTAACTGTGAGGCGACAACGCTACCGCAGCACCACCACCGCAGTATATTCAAGTGGTTCATTTAGTGAAAAAAAAATATTTCAGTTTATAACCTGCATTCATACATAGCATTTAAATGAAAAGGTGTCATATTTTTTATGTTGTGCAATGTTTTCTCAATTACAAGTATGTGTTGTCTGTCGAGGTGCTGCACATCAGATTATTTTATTGTGGCCTCAGAGAAAAAAATAACCTCTTGTGAGGGTGAAATAGGAGCAGTGTTTGTTTTCATGGCAAGATACACATTTTAATCTGCAACTTTCACATTGCTGTGTTTCCATAAAAACTTGTGTATTACTACTTTAAAGTTGTAGATACGTCCCAGGTGTAACAATGGCAATGCATAGAGTACTGGTGTTAATAACTGCAATATGCTATGACATTTAGAATTCTTTCCACAGTTCCATGAGGTTTTAAGCAGGACCATTACAGGAATGAAATGCGTACATTTGAGAATTGTCCTAAGCACCCCGTTTTATTTTTTAATAACTTATTCTCTTTTGAGTTAAACATTGACCTATATTTCTGAAGGTAAAACTGTAAGTAAAAGTGTCACACTTTATTCAAGGTCAAATTTGTCACACACAGTGTCTCCTACAGATGGGCTAGGTGACAGTGCATGTAATTCTGAAGAAAGGCTGTTGTAAGAGCTGGATGTTGAGTTGCTCTGATGTCATGACCTGTTTCATGTAGATGATCCAGCAGACATGAATCTGTGGGAATGTGATCAAGACTTTGAATTTGAATGAGGGGTTCTGCTAGATGTCGATGATCCCTGAAATGACCTGAATTAATCAGTTGTTCTTGGGCCCCCCTGACTAATTACATTACTTTCTTGAGAAGCATTTGTAGTCTCATGTGATCTGCCCAGAAACATAGCTGGTTTAACCAGAGGTCTGGGCCACTACTATGAACCAGTGCCCCATGCCCTCAGCTTCTCAACTGAAGAGCAATTCACTTTAATAAACTGATTGAAAAGCAGTCAGCGTATTATAGTTAGATCTATGCCCCAAGCCCTTCCATCGAAGGGCAAAAAAAAAAGAATTGGGCATTCCTTTTACAGGCACATCAACTAGGTGTCCAGATGTATGACATCCCCCTTCCGTCCTATGTCAGCCATTCAGATCCCATTCCTATGCCCCTGCCCCCAATCCTCCTACAACAAGATTGCATTTTAAACTATAGCAAACAGTTGCTACAGTTTATACCACCTTTATTCAGTAACTTCACTGTTAAATTAACTGTTCTCTGTGTGTTACTGAATTTTTATTTATTTATTTATTTATTTATTTAACATTTGTTTACCGGGAAAGTCTGAATTGGAATGAAGCCAATTTTTAATGGAGGCCTGGGGAGAAACACTCTAGATGCATGTCTTTGTAACATTGGAGGAGACCGGAGCACCTAGAGGAAACCCACACGAATGCAGGGAGGACATGCAGACTCCGCACAGCAGGTACTCCAGCTGAGAATTGAACCAGAGAATGTATTACTGTGAGGTGACAATGCTACCACTGTACCACTACGCTGACCAATAAAGCTGTTTTCCTGCATTATTGCAGCTTATCATTGGTGGGACCCTTCTGGCAGTGGCTTTTGTTGTTTTATTTGTTTATTTCACCACTGATACTAATTTTTAAAAGGTTTTACAGTTTATACCCTGCCTGCACAGAGCACTGCAGCATTCATGCTTTAGTTAAAAAAAATATTTTAAACTATGTACTATTTAAACCACACAAGGTGTGCTACAGCAGTCAGGTTTGAAAGACTGAGATCAGATGATCATATTCCACAACACCCAAGCAGCTGCCCATCTCACCCGGCCCTAGCTAGGCTACTGGATTTGCCCTCACAGGTCCATACAGTACCCTGTTCTCTCCCCCTTCCAAGACTGATTTCTACTTAAGTCTGGTAAGTCCTTACTAGTGAAAGAATGGAGGTGAACACATATTTTTGGTATGCCACAGTACTATAAATCAGTGGGAACATGGCATTATCTCTGCTCTGTGCCATTTCCAAGTAGTGATGGAAAACTCTGTGCATATCCTGGTGGACTCTGACTATTTCAATCTGACTCTCTCTGGCTGTACTCTGAGCCCTAACAATGTCATGGCATATTTGCTGCTGGGCGGTCAATACTTTATGTGTTTCCTGGAGTAGCTGTACAAATTCCTGTGCCTGGCCTCTTTGTAAAGGTGTCACTGTGGACACCGTTTCTTCTGAATGTCTGACATCATCCTGAAGTGTCTGTCTGGGTGTGGATATACTGGAGTAGAGGTGCATGGGTTTTCCTTCCTGTACAATCAAGTGCTTGACCTTGTGATGCACTGTCACTTCCCACAGAGTTCCTAACATGCTGCGTGTGTGAGATCCTACCATTAAACTCAGAGACTGCGTGCCATTTTCTTCAGGCTGCCTCATAAATATAACAAACTCATCGTCTTCAACAGCCATTCTGCTGTTGATATCCTTCAAATTTATTGGTACAGTGAAATTGTTTGTTTCTGTTGCTGACACTGTAAAAACATATTTGAAAACATTATTAATAATAAATAATATACACTACTGTATGTTTATTAAGAAGGTGTGGGGGGCACGTACCATGCACACTGCCTTCATTGTCATTCTGTACAGATGTGGAAGGTTCACCTATTGATAGTAATTGCCATGTGCTTAATGTAACCATTCCATGTCAGAATTCAATTCTCTGTATGAATATATAGTACTGTTTTTAAACCAACCTTCCTATACAGATAAGTGTTGCTGCTGCAGCTACTGGTAACAACCAGTGTCCACACCCCCTCTGATTATTCTGGTGCCATCACCTTCTGTGTCATAGTCATCCCCACAGATGGAGAGGAGGTATTCTTCATCTTGGGTCAATGAGATAATTGTTGGAGGGCCTCCCAATGCCATTATGAGCAATCACATTCTGCCTAAACTTGTTTCAAGATTATCCAACCATATCATTTTACCCTTTTCTTACACTGTGATAATGTGCAGTTTCTTCCACCGATTGCATTAATGTGCAGGACATCTTGATTTCATGATTTTGTTCTCTTAGCTTGTTTGGGCCCACCTTTACCAAACAAATGTTTCCTGTATGTCCTAAGGGCTACCATGAGGACATGTTTTTCCTCATGGTTAAAACTGCCCTTTGTTTGCCTTGCTCCCTAGCTCAGTATCATTACTGGACATGACAAAATACGCCACAGTCATACACAAAAACGTTTAATGTAATTATCAGTTTAAACAACACAACAATGAGAGCATACCTATCATCATAATAATGTTAGGTGACACAAACAGGTCTATATCACTTTTCACTTTATTGAAGGTTCAATTCCACGAACCTTCATTCATCAACCCTAACACAGAGAATGTTCACATCAGTGAATGTTCACTTCAATGAACTACTTACTTAGGGAAAGGAATGAGTTGGCCATCATAAGAAATGTGTCCTCTTCTCCACTGTAGTATGATCTCAGAGTTGGTATATATAGTTAGGAGGATGTGGGGGACACAGCTTTGTGTGACAGAATGCTGGGCAGCTCATTCCTTTCCCTGGGTAAGATGTTCGTTGAAGTGAACATTTGCTGATGTGAATGTTCACTGTATTGGGTCGATGAATGAAGGTTCATGGAAATGAGCCCTCAGTGAACTGATATAAACCTGGCACAAGCCTCAAAATTATATACACATCCAAAATCACAGTCCAGCCAAGTAAAGTTGTGCTACAGTTTGCAGTGTCATAAATACATTCACAACAGTAAAGCCATCTGTTTAACAGACACATCCTTCCCTTTGCCCTGCTACTGGCTTGTATTCATAATACTGTCATTTTTTCAGTATTCAGTGACACTCAAAAATCTGTAAGTACATATTTTTCAGCCAACAACACACCCTTACCTCTTTGGTACTTTATCTATCTATCTATCTATCTATCTATCTATCTATCTATCTATCTATCTATCTATCTATCTGACATTTGTTTATTGGGATGTCCAACTGGGCCAGAAAGTACCAATTTTCAGCAGAGGCCTGGGAAGAAAAGCTCCACAATCACAATCTTTCAAAAATCAAGTGCAGACATTTTAAATCACAATGTATGTTACACTACAAAGCATCAAAACAGATATTTTAAATCACAAAGTATCATGTCACACTACAAAACATGAGTGAAAAACATGTTGTAAGGAGAAAAACATAGAACATATGTTTCATAATAGAGTGCAATGAAAAACAGTAACATGAGCTGGAGAAAATATGTGAGGAAAAACTCAAAATTATATTATTTATTACATAGCTTAGTATGTGATAAATGAGACATGAGGCAATTCTAATACGATATTTAAAGAGATAGAGATCACATAACTAGAGACAGTAAGGGGAAGTTGAGTTATGTCTTATATGACAGATCATGTTCATATTATGGTTATAGAAGGAAGAAAGATGGACAGAAGAAGAGTATAATAAGAGAGCAGGGTAAAGTGTCTTCAAATAACTCAGGTTAGTAGGGAGGAAAGAGAAAAAGGCAGAGGAAAAGTCTGTACAGATGAAGTGGATAAGGTAAGGTAGTGGGAAAACACAAGAAGTAGGAGGCTGGAAGAGGATTGTGAAGTGTGATATAGGTTGAAGGGGGTGAGTGAAGTATAGTGAGTAAGTTCAGCCAGGACTGGCACAGGAGCAGGTCTAAGATTTTGCAAAGTATTCTTGTAGGGAGCATTTAACTGTGGGTAGGTTAGAAATAGTTCTGGTGGTTAAAGGTAGGGAGTTTTTTACTGAGTATGAGTATAGGTTTTGTCCAGTAGATTTATTTGGTTTACTTATGATGAGAAGTTGTTTGTCTTCTGATCAAAGAGCTCTTTTAGGGACATATATGGTGATTAAAGGGGTAAGAGCTGGACAGGCTAATGGTTTGTGTATGATTTTATTGATTGTTGTAAGTTAAATGTAGGAGAGGTGGAGTGGGAGTTCCAGCTTGCTAAGGGTATGCAGAGCTTTACACTGATGGTTAAAGGAGGAGGAATTAGTAGAAAACTTGGCAATTTTTGTTCTAGCAGCTTTCAAGCCTGTTTTTTTTTTCTTATGGAAGATTGTAAATTGGTCAGAATTGGTGCTCCATAGAGTAGGGAGGGCAGAAGGTAGGTTTTGGCTAGAGTAATTTTTGTGGGTATGCTCAGAAAATGTTTGTTTCTATATAGCATGCCTAGTTTTGATGGGTTTTCTTCATATTGCTTTGGATGTGGAGGTTAGATTTAAGATTATCATCTATTATGACACCTAATAGTTTGGTATGATGGACTAATTCAATTCCAATGCCATTTGCCAGAAATATTTTGAAATATGCTTTGTTAGGGGTGTGACTTTTGGGGTAAAGAGGAGAAGTTTTTTTTTTTTTGGGGGGGGGGTTGAGTAGGACTTGTGCTCTTATAATCCTGGTTTCAATGGAGATAACAGCTTGTTGAGTGATTTTTTTGGAGGTGAGTTAAGGTGTTTGAAGAGCAGATGATGGTAGAGTCATCTGCATATTGAATCAAGGTGCCTTTACAAGAAGATGAATATAGGTTATTGATAACAATATTGAATAGTAGAAGGCCAAGGATGGGTCCTTGTGGGACTCCTGAGGATGTGGGAAAGTATGCAAAGACAGACACTTGCCATTTTACAGCTCGTAGCCTGTTTGCAAGGTAGCTAGAGAACCATTGATAGATGGAGATGACAGACCAAGGGTGGAAAATTGACTGAGGAGTTTAATGTGAGAGACCATATCAAAGGCGTTTTATAGCTCTAGGAAAAACTGCAGATACAATTAAAACAACTTCACAATTAAATCTCTGCATTTCTGTCATGTATGTACAATCAGTACATGATACAAAGTAATGATTGTCTCAATGATCACTAATCATTTGCACTCCTGCTGTAATGATTTTCCATTCACAAATGACAGCTTTACATTGGTCACTAAAAGACATTGTAATATACTCATCAAATTAGTAACAGAAACATTTCTTGAAGTCTTTCAGCTTTTCCTGGTTAGGGGTCACCACAGCAGAACTCCGGTCCGCTAATGATTGGCAGTGGATTTCTATGGTGCTGAGTAGCCAGCCTGATGCCCGTCCTTCAAAGAGGGCACACCCATTCATGCATGCACCTACCTGCATGTCTTTAAATATCACTCGACTGCAGGGAGGATGTGCAGACTCCACACAGAAGGCACTCCAGCTGAGAATCGAATGGGAGAACCTCTTGCTGTGAGGCGACAATGCTAACCGCTGCACCACCGCAGCCTACTAGAAACATTTCTTGAAGTGACCTCACTAATTTTATATCATTCTTAAGTATGTTATCTTAATTTGCAATATTTCTATTATTTTTTTCCTACTTTAAAAAGTCCACAGTTTCCTAAGTCATTTGCCATCCAACTCAAGTAATTGTGAGCTAATGCAGTGGTGTTAAACTGCTTCATGTAAATTCAGGTCCATGTATATGTTTTGTATGCAAATTAGGTTCTTTTTACATTTATCTGTAAGAATCTCAGTGATAAGTGAACATGTACGGCCACTTTAGCATTTAAATCTCTCTCGGCTGCTCATGAAAGCAGTCTTGGGTTCACATGAATGACCTATGGAAAGTGATGGAATCCACAGCCATCCTCACCAGTCCACAGCATGCTGCAGGAATGCATGGACAGAATCAGATATGCTCAAATATGAATATATTAAAAAACAGCAAATGGAGTCATATGCATAACAGCTTGCATAACCATGAAGTGTAATCTCTGCCCATCTAGCATTATCTATCACACCTTCTTACCTTGAACCAATACTCATCATTTCATAAAAGGTGGTAATCAAACACAGTGGAATATTTATTTCTGCAAGCCCCTCCCATGAAAAAATACTGCTGCATGAATAAATGACAATCGCTGCCAATCTAACATCGTGCGGCACGCCTTTTCTCCTCAAACCACTTAACATTTTAATAAAAGCTGGTAGTCACACACATAGCAATATGTATTTCTACATCCCCCAAGTAAACATTACTGCTCTGCTACTACATGAATAAATGACATTCAGGTATAATACTCCAAAAAAGGTAGCTAAGGCAATGCCCAGCAATAATAAGTAATATAAAGAAAATTATGAGTGGATACTGTTTTTTTTTTATCCACCATATAAATGAAATGTGAATGTATTCCTTTTAAAAAATTGCTCATTACAAACCATTTTTGCCAATAATAACAGTACCTGGACTAATGCCATAACTAGTTAACTGGGTTTGGAAAAATAGTTGTCACACCCCAGAGGAAGTGGTTATAGAGCTTTGAACCACAACCCTGGACATACCTGGATAAGATCTAGGTGTGCACAATAGGAAGTGAATGGAAAAGGATTGACATCTGGCAGAAGTTGGGTGAACACCTGTCTTCCCTAACAGAGATCACCCACTACAGGCAAAAGTACCACCACAGGTGCAACAGCCTATCGAAGCATAGAACCAACCATCTGCCTGAGTAGCTTGACCAGATAGCAGTGAGAAAGCCAGAGTTCTATAGTAAGTATTTTAGAAAAGGTTTTATAATATAAGGTATTTGGTAGAGGAAATATGTAAGTGGAAATATGTATCTATAATGTTATAATAATACAAAAGAAAGTAAAAATAAACATATTTTATACAAATATATGGAATGTTTATAACACAGTTGTCTGTATAAATACAAATGTAATATCTGTATGAGTAAAATAATAATGTGTATGTATATATATATATATATATATATATATATATATATATATATATATATATATATATATATGTATATATATATATGGTTCCCTATCAGAAGCCTGAAACACTATAAGCCTGAAAATCAAAATCCTGAAAACTATAGACTGAAAGTTCAAAATCCTGAAAGACCAAAATCCTGAAACTCAAAATCCTGAAAACACAAAATGGACATACTGACGTCATTGTGGCTTTGCTATTGTTAGCCCTGTGGTGTTGGGTCATGCGTTGGGTTCAGGTAAGTGTCTTGATTGGTTTTATGTTAGGGTTAGGGGCAGTTTAAGTGAGTTAGGGTTAGGGCGCAGGTTAGGCATGTATGCAATAGTGACAAATATTGGGGTTAGGGGCGGTTTAAGTGAGTTAGGGTTAGGGCGCGGGTCAGGTGAGTGTGCGATAGTGATGGACCTTAGGGTTAGGGTTAGGGTCAGGGTCAGTTGGTAGATATGTCTTTATAGTGACATATTAGCATTATTTGTGTTTTCAGGATTTTGAGTTTCAGGATTTTGGTCTTTCAGGATTTTGAACTTTCAGTCTATAGTTTTCAGGATTTTGATTTTCAGGCTTATAGTGTTTCAGGCTTCTGATAGGGAACCATATATATATATATATATATATATATATATATATATATATATGTCCTTAAATCTCAATATTAGTACACTTACAACTATATGTATTATACAGAAAGCAAAAAATGTTTGCTTTTCCACATAATTTCATTTATTAGTATTTCATTGCCTTATTTAGTAGTTGAAGTACATGCAGACAGTTTTTTGTAAAGAGAGGATTTTGTTTATTCAGGCCAAAAAATATTTATTAGTATAATTATTTTATAAGGCAGTCATTTTTCCACAATATTAACTGCACATACAAGAAGGCTGAACTCTCAGCCAGCATCACACCCTAATCAGAGTGGAGGTTGGAGGAGGGTGATGGATGTGAGGTGAATGACCAGTATATATACATTTTAGTGAGGTGAGAAATGACCATTTAATTTACTTCTGTATTACTTCTGTATACATTCTTTTTTTTCAAAACAGGTTTATTGTTTTAACATACAAGAGAAATATCATAACAATTTTATACAAGTAATTAAAAATAGATATGATTATAACATTCAACAAAACAACTAAAGTATTTACAAAGATATCCACTACAATCAGATCAATTAATTAAACTAAAATACCATGCTATTGAAATTAGGATTTTTTTAACAAATTTTGTAAATTATCCCATACAATATAATAAGATGTTTTTCTAGCTGTTCTTGACCTAATTGTGTTTATTTCCATATGGCACACTATATTCATAACATTTTTAAATTCATTGAACGAAGGAAGTGTATCTGAAATCCAATTTCTGGTTATTATTTTCCTAGCCACTGCTAGAATAGACCATAACAAGGGAAGCTTAACCTTTTTAACACTTTGAGGTACAGGTGTGTTGAATAATATAAGAGATTTAGAAATAATGAAATTATCTGTAAAAAGAGCCTGCAAAAATTCATTAATTGACTTCCAGTATTCTTTCAATTTTATACAGTCATAAAACATATGAGCCCAGTCAGCATTAATTTCTACATTACATCTCTCACATAGATTATCTTTATTATTTATTTTATTCATCATCAAAGGTGTTTAAAAATATCTATGTAAAAATTTCCATGTATAAAGTCTCCAGACAATGGAAGATGTAGTTCTATCGGCAGATTCCAATATATATTGTTTATCTTGTTGATTTGGTGGGTCCCCATTAATAGAAGTGAAATAATTCCAGTATGTATCTACACTGTAAAAAGTTTCTTGTCTGATAATTTTATGTATGTATGAAAGTTTACCTTTATCAAAAACTTTATGTTGTAAATTTAATATCAAGTAATCAATCAGTGTTGGAATAGATTATTTAACTGTTATAGACATTAGATCTATTTTATTAATGAGATGTTGTCTAAAGGTCTGAACCTCTAACCAGCAAGTTTCACTTGGATCAAATTCTTGTTTTAAGAAATCTAGATTTTTAACTTTATTATCAGATATCAACTGATACCAGTACTTTAGATCATTATCTATAGCTAAATGAGTTCCTTCAGAAGTAGATGACAAAAGCATACCCTGAGTATACATTATAGGGAATTGTATACATTCTTAAATCATCCCTTTACATACTTAGAATTATTAAGCAGAAAATGATCAAAGCACATGCTTCTGTATAGCTAAGGAATTGAAAACTTCCTTGAATTGTTACATTTTTGTGTTTGCGAAAACCTTTTGCTTGAACAAAATTCACAGACTGTTACATGTGAAGCATAGCATTTTAAAACACTATTCCACAAAAAGTGTGACCATTTCTTTTTAACTTGCAGTAAAGGGGTCACTGGCACAGTATTAAAGTTCACTTATGAATAAATAAGTATTTAAACAAACACATAGTAAGCAAGTACAGCAGTGACTGAAATGCCTAACTCATATTAATATTACTACCACTGATGTCAGTAATATTATAGGTTCATCAGTGTTTACTAGGCTAATGACCACAAGGGCCTTTTTAAGCCTAGCTATGCATCCCAAATATCTGACAAATTCTGGTACCCTTGATAACTATAAGCAAGAGCCCTAGAGACAAACCTTTTTCAGGCTGCCTGTGTCCATTAGAGACATAGTTGCCAAACTAAGAATGAATCCCAGCCAATTCTCCAGGTTACACTTGAATTGAGTTAGGATGGAACTCTACTTTACATGGATGGGGAGCCTATTCCAGAGAAGGGTTAGTCTCTGGGATACATATCTATCTCTCCAGGCAAGGTTTAAGTCGTTAGAAGGGGTAACTTTGGTTCTGTTTGTTTTGCAGATATGCAGGAGGTCCATCAGGAAGGGGTCTGATAATGCCTTGTGTGCAAGGCATAGATCTCCCCTCAAGAGCCTGTAGGAGATATAATAAAGGTATAAGGCCTTGAGGCAGCCTGCAAAGGACATGTTACCTGTGCCCTGTATTCTTTTACTTAGGAACCATTGTGGATATTCCAGTTGTTGGATATGCCTGCTTAGGTACATACCAAAGGGGGCATTGTACTCAGTGACAGGTCTGAAGAATGCCAACAGTGATTTCCTTGGACCTATATCCCATACCTTTGTTTATAATGTGTACAACATAGAATGATTTCCTTACTACTGTAGAAATTTGATGATCAAAGGCTAGATTACTGTCTATGTGTGTCCCCAAGTCCCTGACTACTGGGTCAACTCTTAGGAGTGTGTTGTTAGTATGGTAGTTATCAAGGGTGAAAATGACTTCCCAAAGGATGCTATTATGCATTTCTTGGCATTTAGTTTTAGTTCATGGCTCTGGCACCACTTGTTTGTCTATGCCAACCCTTCCTGGAGAACATTTGTGTTGGTAGGTGATTCATTTACAGGTCCTAATTAGCAATCATCTGCAAATTTAGTCAGCTATAGGCCATTGACATTGGCCTTGACTTCAGAGAAGTAAATGCCAAAAAGGAGCGTTCCTAGGACCAATCCCTGAGGGACTTCACATGTTACTGGCCTCATTGTAAAGGTGGATTCATCAATTCTAATTTCCTGAGTCCTTTCTGTGAGCCAGCTGGCTATCCAATGGATGACATAAGGGTTTGTACCTAATGTCTTAAATCTGACAATGCCCAAGTGGGGGATTGTGTCAAATGGCTTGGCCAGGTCAAGGTACCCAGTTTGAACCATTTTGTCCTTATCAGTTACTTTGGTGACCTTCTCAAAGAAGTCCACCAGTTTGAGTAGGCATAACCAGCGTTTAATGAAAACAAATTGGGTTGGGTCCAGTGTCTGTAGGTTTCCTATGTCATTTTTGACCATATCCATGATAATTCTTTCCATGACTTTGCATATGAGACTAGTGAGACTTGTGGGTCTGTAGTTTCCATGGTCAGCCAGAGGCTGATTGTTGCTGTTCTCCATTCACGAGGCATGAAGCCTGTTTGAAGGCTCCAGTTAAATAGCAATTCCAGAAGGCCTGATAGGTCATGTTTCATGCTATTTAGAAGGCATTCTATGATATTGTCTCTACCCATTGATGCAGCGTACTTGGCCTTAGAGCATTAAGGGCCTGTTCCCTAATGATAGCAGGGGGAGTTATATTTGATGGTAATTCCTGAGGGAAGGTTGATGGAGAGAGAAGCTGGACCTGAATTATTTGGCCATTAGGTTTGCTATATCTTATGGCTCAGTATAGGTGGCTCCATTTACAATGACCTCTGCACACAATTATGTATTGCCTTTGAAGATGTGGACATAGCTGAAGAATGCCTTGTGGTTGTTCTTGGTATGGGAGTCCAAATTTACTTCAAATTTGGCTTTGGCAGACTTTTTTGCCCTCTAAGTTATTTGTTTATATTGATGAGAGTACATTTATCCTGCTGGGTGGTGCACCTCCTAATTTTGCTATGATTTTCTTCCTTCTGTTATTACAGTCTGTTGATGCTGTGATTCCATCAGGGTAGCCTGTTTTTTGAGTTTATTGTGTACTTGTCCTGAGTGGGACTGCTGCCTCTATGCACATATTAACATGCGTGTGTAGGGTTTGTGTGAACAGTTCTGTGTAGACAGCAGTTTTCTCAGGGTTTATGGGGGTTTGACATTAATTGTAGGAAGTTAGCCGTAGAGTAGTTCCTGAATATTCCAAAGTAAGCTTGGATTCCAGGTTTTATTTTTAGTTCAAAGGAGACCAATTGGTGGTCTGACCTTACCAGAGAAGACATTACACTAAGCGGTGTGCAGCAGTCTCCTATATTAGTAAGGACTAGTTCCAATATGTTTACAGCCCCTGTTGGTTTATTGGCAATCTGGTCTAGGAGTCTGTGTTTACAAAATCCATGAATCTCTGTGCCTGTATGCTTGGTGTTATACATGATTCCCATTTAATAATGGGGGTAATTAAAGTCACCCATGAATATGGTATTGGGTTGGATGGTGAGTGTTTCCAGTAAATTTAAATACATAATATGGGTTTCCTGAGTCATAGAGGAGAACCTATAGCTTGCAAGGAAGTAGCATTGGATTTTGCCTATAGTAATATAAACATGGAGAAGCTCAAGTGCATTGTCCTGTTTGACCAGCCTAGAGGTATATTTATTTTTGATGTAAATCGAGCCACCTCCACCTTTAGTCCCTGTCTGTGTGGTAGCTGGTCTAAGTGTGTGGAAGGCATTATAACCTTGCACTGTCGGTGTGCTCTCTGCAGCATTAATCCATGTCTCTGTGACTGCACAGATATCAGCATTCTCTAGGGTAAAGATAATTTCTAGAGAGTGGAGTTTTTTGTTTAAACTCCTAGCACTGAACAGTAACATCTTTAGATTTTCTAGGTTTTTATTTGCTATGCTGGAAGTACTTTCAGTTTGTCAATGCCTAAAAAAGTCACTATGGGGAAGGACAGTGTTTTAGCTAATATTCAAAAGCCTAGAGGGGAGAGGTGCAGACCATCACTGACAACGCAGCATGGTCTGCTGATCATCTCCTTTCTTGCTGGCAAATAGTGCACCCCACTTAGAATGACACCAGAAACTAAGCCAATTATTAAAGTCAGTTATTTTCTGTTCATATTGTGGCATCATCCATGGAAAAGGTAAAATGCTGCTCAGTGCTGGGGTCATACCAGCCTGGAGCACATATTTCAAGAGCTCCACAATGTCTCTCTTCATATAGTCTAGGGAGGTACATCTCAGGTCATCTACACCCAGATGGACTGGGACTTGTGGTCCAATGACCTGAGTGTATGCATAATGTGGTGGATCCTAGACCCTGATAAGCAACTGACCGTGACTTTCTCCTTATTCAGCCTGGTGAGAGGGCCATCAGTGTGTGTCACAATGGAGTCTCCAATGACCATAATGTTAGATTGTGTGGTGGCTTGCCTTATGGGCTTAGAGGTAGAAACTCCATGAGATGTGGCCGTATGTGTTGATGTGGGTGTTGTTTTGAAAGAGGGTGTTTGGGGGTTCTGAGGGTGTTTGTTATGCACACTTCATCTAGGAGGTCTTTGGAGTTTAGGTAGATTATGTTTAAGTGTCTCAACATATGTGGTTCTATGTGTCTGCTTTGAATTGTGTGTGATGGGTGCAATGTGTGTACTACTAACAACCTTATGGACATTAGGGAGTGCTTCTATGTGAGAAATTTGCCTCCAGTGACATTGCGTAAATACTTCCCTCGCATACCATATCAGTTTGTTTGAGAATTAACTGGTTGTCAGTAAATGAGACAATTTCTAAATTGCCTCAGAATGCCCCTATCCAACAAGCTGGTAATGGAGATCATAATAAAGTTTATATCCATGGCAACATACCTTTTATATTGATTAGACAGTTGGAGTAAGAATATAAAGTAATGGCAGGGGTATCCAGGTTGCAGCTCTGGTGGCAGTGCTTGCCACTGCAAACTAGTTGTCCTGTGTGCAACTAGGTTCTGGTGAAATTTCAATGGTATTTTTACAGGATAAACGTCAACTCAAGTTTATCTTTGGCTATACAGGGCACTGCCAAACATTTATTTATTTATTTGACATTTGTTAACTGGATTGGTCCAACTGAGCTCAAGCACATTTTCAGTGGAGACCAGAGGAGAAAAGCTCCTAAGTATTTATACAGTGAATCTGCAGTAGTGGTGCTGCGGTAGTGTTGTCACCTCATAGTAAGACGATGTCCGGTTCGATTCTCAGCTAGAGTGTCTTCTGCGTGGAGTCATGCGTGAATGGACGTACCTTCATTGAAGGTTGTGCATCAGGGCTGGTAACTCTGCACGTAAAAATCAACTACCAATCATTAGCGGACCGGAGTTCCGCTGTGGTGACCCCTAACCGGGAAAAGCTGAAAGATACAACAACAACTGAAAAGGCAGAAAGAAACATGTATATATTTACAGGGATATAAAATTCAATGCAATTTTGTGACAGTTTACAAGAGTGAGAGAATTATACATACATATACAATCATACATACATACACGTTATTAGCATAATTAAGTTGAATACGCTGTACAAAAAACATGCCAGAAATAGGTTTAAGAACATACATATTATTCAAGGATGCAATTATCCCACCTGTGTGAAAATTAATATGTACTGCCTGATAATTTATGGATTAAGTATTTAGGCAGATATTCTGAAGTTAGAACAAATCAAGCAGCACTTACTGAAAAGAAAGAATTAGCTTGTCAAGAATGATTAAAAGAGGGAGTCACTTGAATAGCTACTGTTTAACTACTACTAGTGTTGGTCTCACTACAGCAACCAAGTGCTAACAAGCAACAAACTTGTAAAAAATGAAGAAAAACAGTCGCAACACTTCGCTGGAAACTGAAAACTGTTTTAATGACCAACAGAGTAGCAAATCGACCAACAACTAAGCGCTTTCATCTTGGATTCCACTGGCATCATCAGAGTTGTAAAAAAGCCCAAGATAATAGCTTAAGTACCCTCTTAGGTGAAATGAACAACCAGTCACATTCTTCATACAATTTTTATTTATTTATTTTACATTTGTTGACTGGGCTAGTCTAACTGGATATATGTCTATTTTCAGTAGAGGCCCAGGGAGAAAAGCTCCACATAAAACAAACAGCACATTAAAAATTCAGTTTCAAAACATTAAACTTCAATTAAAGATACTAGTCATACAAAACATGTGCTACAGTGTAAATAAGCATATGTGATATAAGAAAGTAGAACAAAATAAGACACCCCTTTTTTTCCAATCCCTGTGGGAAGGAAGTATTCAGAAGGATGAGGGAGATTCCAGAACAAAGTTTTAAGTAAGGAGCAGCAGGAGAGACTAGTTTAAAGAGAACAGAGTTGGGAGAAAATTAGTTGAGAGGTAGTAACTCAGAGTGACAGGGGAGAAGTTCATTATGTCTATCTTGGGTAGAATAAGTCCAACATGGAGGTCGTAGACTTTAAAGTGACAACTGAGTAAAGGTGGAATAGCAAAGGACGAAATAGATGATAGTGATAACAGGATGAGAAAATCTTAGTCTGGGTTAGTACAGGGACATAGCCAGTGGCTAGTAAGATATAATTTAAGTTTCTTTTTGAAAAGTGTAGTAGAGGATAGAGAGGTAAGTTCAGAAGGAAGTAGGTTCCAGCTTTTACCCACTGCATTAGAGAAGAGGGAATCACCTGCTTTATTGTAGGGTTTATGTGTAGATACCAGTAGTTTGTTGGCTGAGCGTAGATTTGTAAGATTGTTATATGGGCTGATAAGATTTGTGAGAATTTATTTATTTATTTATTTATTTATTTATTTGCAGTTGGTTTACCAGGATAGTCCATTGGGCCAAAATGAGCCCATTTTCAATGGAGTCCTGGGGAGAAAAGCTCCAAAAACAAACAAACTAGGTACATACAATAGATTACTAATGATAATTATACAAATATAAAAAGATACAAGCATTTCATTTCAAAAATTCAGGAAACATTTCAGAACAATACAGTCTAGTGATGAAAATTTGAGGTGTTTTAGGCTGTGAAAAGTAATATTGCATAATGATACAGAGTAGTTATTGTGTAAGGAGCATAAGCTTTACAAGGTGCAGTCAAATACAGTCTTTGCAGATACCATGGGAAAAAAAAAATAATATGAGTTATGGGGAATTTATAAGGAAAAATGACTGGAGTAACATGAGAGTGAAAGGAAGAAAATTGCCATCATTAGTTAAGAGGGGTGAGAGCAAGAGCATTCCCAGTGGGACATTAGATGTATGTGAAGAGATTTTTTGAACATATAATGGTTAGAGGTGGTGCGAATGGATGGTGGTAGTGAGTTCCAAAGATGTGCTAGGTTATAGGATAGTAAGTTTTTGCCTGGGGGACGAGTTGGTTTGTGCACTTCTAATAGGTTTTGATTGTTTGACCTTAAAACTCTATCAGGTAGGTGCATCTTAAAGGCAGAAGACAGGGAGGGACAGAGAGAGGGGTTGAAAATGAGCTTATGGGCAAGAGTTAGCTGAGTATAGCTGAGATGATTGGGTAGTTCTAGCCAATTAAGTTTTTGGAGAGAGGAACAGTGGTGGGTGGAGGACCTATGGCTGTTAGCGAACTTGGCGATTTTGTTGTAGCAAGAGGAAAGTTGTTTTTTAGAGAGGACTGAAGATTAGTTAGGAGTGGAGCTCCATAGAGAAGGGAGGGATAAGAAAGGAAGAAGAGAGTGATTTTAGAGGTGCTTGTAAGGTACTGATTTTGTCGGTAGAGCATACCTAGTTTTGATGGGTTTTTGATATTTAATTGTAGATGGGAGTTGAAATTAAGCTGGTTGTCAATTTGGACACCAAGTAACTTGGTTTCTGACACCAGTTCCAGAAGTGAGTTATTCTGACTAGTAATCAAGAATGTGTTTATATCGAAAGGAGTAACTTTAGAGGGGGTAAATACCATTAGTTTAGTTTTGGAAGCATTGAGTGCTAGGTGGTTTATTCTCATCCATTGCTCAGTGATTGAAAAAGCTTCTTGTGTAAGCTTTAGGAGCATAGGGGTAGATGTGGCAGAGCAGATAATGGTAGAATCATCTGCATATTGGATGATATCTGAGAATGGAATAGATTTGCGGAAATCATTTATAAATATATTGAAAAGAAGTGGACCTAGTATGGAGCCTTGAGGAACTCCGGTAGGGGTACTAAGAAAAGAGGAGGTTGCCTTTTTCCATTTTACAGCTTGGTATCTATTAGATAAGTAGCTGGAGAACCAGTTCAAAGAGGAGGGAGATAGGTTAAGTTTTGAGAGTTTAGTTAAGAGCAGGCTGTGTGAGATAGTGTCAAAGGCCTTAGAGAGGTCCAGTAGTAGGGTAGAAACAATTTGGCCAGAGTCACGAGCTTTGTTTACAGTTTCAAGATAGGAGAGGAGGGCTGTCATGGTGCTATGATTTGGCCTAAATCCATGTTGTGTAGTAGTTAGAAGGTTATTATCTAAGAGATGTGGTAAGAGTTGAAGTTGGACACATTTTTCTAGAAGTTTAGAAATGGGGCACAGGATAGCAATGGGTCGGAAGTTGTTGACATTACAATTGTTGCCACCTTTATGCAGAGGTATGATAAAGGCTTGTTTCCAGATTTGGGGTACTGTACACTCTTGGATGGAGCGGTTGATTAGAATGCTTATGGGATAGGCAATTGCTTCAGCAGATATGCTTAGAAAGTAAGAAGGGATGTTATCAGGTGCGTTAGTGCATGGCTTCAATTTCTGAAGGAGTTTCTTTATAGTAGAAGTGGGTATAGGTTTTAATGAGAATAGAGGTGAGTGGGGAGAGGGAGTATTAGAGGATGGTAAGGATGATGTGGAAGTTAGAGTAGGAGAAGAGGTGGAGGATAGAGAGTTAGTAGTTGGGAATGACGAAGGAGCAGCAGTGCAGGGAGGATTGTTGGCAGGGGAGGGTGGGGTGTATTAGATAATGAGGTGGAACTAGGGAATGAGGAGGTTAGTTTGCCAATAGATTCAATGAAAAAGGAGTTAAATTGAGTAGCTAAGTCTAAATCTGGGGCATTTGGGTCTGGGGTAGGGGTGTGTGGTTTGCTGGGGTTAAGGAGGGTAGAGATACCTTTCCAGAATTTCTGAGGGTTTGTTTTATTATTGTTTTGGAGTGTAAAGAAGTAATTTTGTCTATCAGAGATAATAAGCTTTTTACTTTATTTCAAGTGTTTTGTATTCAATGTGGTGTCGAGGGTCTTGTTTTTCTGATAGAGTGCCCAGGCTTTATCTCTATGGCATGGTTGCTAGCGTGTTTTGGTTAGCCAGGGGCGGAATTAGTTTTATTCTCTTTGTCCTCAAAGGGGCTTGGGAGTCTAGTAGTTTTAAGAATGTTGAGCTGAAGTGGGCAACTGCATTATCTAAGGATAATGTCCTTAGATAATTCCAGTTAATTGCTTTTAGAGAGTTTGAGAAGGTTGTTGGGTTAAAGTTTTTGTGGTTGCGGGTAGTAATATAATTATGGGTGCAATGTGGGATACAGGGGAGTCGGTGAGTGAAGATGGGCATATGATCACTTAGAGGATCGGGAAGAGTGCCACTGTCAGAAAAATAGTGGGGATGTGAGACTAGAATCCAATCTAGAATACTGCCACAAGAGAGGTTTTTTGAAGGACGTGTTATAGAGTTGATTAGCTGGGAAAAATTATAGAGGTTGATGTTAAGATCTAATAGATAGATCTTTTATAGAATTGGTGTTTTACCTGGATAATAATGGGTTTATGGGTAATAATTAGTTGTTAAAATAAAATCTGATTTGCAGTTCAAGCCAACCCAGTTGAATCAGATTTTGGCAGTGATGGGTTCTAAAGGGGGAGCCAGTAGCAAATCTGGCTATACTATTGTAGGATATTGCAAGCGTGTTGAGGTTAGTTTTAGATAGATTAGTGTACACAGGAGAGGCATAAAAGAGAGTAGAGATAAGGTGGGTGTGGGCAATAGTAGTTCTGGCTGTGGGAGTAAGGAAGGGTTTAAATTTGTAGAGGGAGCCTTGTTTACGGTTAACTGATTTTATTGTAGAGTTGATATGAGTATCATAGTTAAGGCTGTGGTCAATAGTAACTCCTACGAGTTTGGTAGAAGTGTCAGGAGATATGACTGTGCTGTTTTGGGATTTGATAGCGAAGTGAAATGGGGTGGATTTGTGTGTAGGAGTAAATACTAGTAGTTTATTCTTTTTTGGGTTGAGGAGGAGACCGCGTTGTAAAAAACATTCTTCTACAAACTCAAAGACATTTTGGGTAAGGGACTGCAGTTCAGAAGGCCCTGTAGTTGAGGATATTAATGTGGAGTCATCAGCGTATTGTATACTTACAGCTTGAGGGATACTAATAGATAGATCTTTTATAAAGATGGAGAATAGAAGAGTGCCTAAAATAGATCCTTGGAGTACACCAAGGGTGACAGGAAGAGGGGCAGCTAAAGTGTTCTCCCAAAGCACTGCTTGTTGCCTATTATCTAAGTAGGACTTGAACCACTGTAGTGCTTGAGTATCCAGTGAGAGGGGCTTGGGAATATTCAAGAGTAGTTGATGGTTAACCATGTTGAATCCTTTTGAAAGATCAATAAAGATAGCAGAGGACAGGGTGTAGTTGTTACAGTTTTTTATACAATTAATACAAAGCAATTTACATAGTTAAAGACATATCATTAAAAATCTGAATTTTAAAACAATGACTATCATAGAAACAGTAAAAACATAATAAATACAGTTTAAAATACATTTTAACACAACAAAACCGTAAATCCAGATGTAAATACAATTACCTATCAGAATTTGTAGTTTCAAGTGTAACATAAAAAACTGATATTTATTCAGATTAAACAAGCCCTTTGTTTCAGTATAGGGGCCAGACACATACTATCATTAAGTCCTGGTGAAACACTGGCATTTAACCTCATCTGCAATTTACTTTCCCTTGCTGCTACTTCTAATTTGATGTCACCACCCCTCTCATTGTGTTGAACCTTGTCATTCACAAAAAAGATGAAACTTTTAAAGTTCACACAATTATTACTGTGAACAAAAAGAGCATTATGTGAATCCCTATACTTTATTGCCCATAAATGTTCACTAATTCTATCCCTTAACCTGCGCACAATTTTTCCAACATAAAAAGATGTACAAGACACGGGTCTATGTTAAATGTTCGAACATCCAAAATGTCGAACATTACATGGTTGAGACCAAATGTTCGACATTTGGATGTTCGAATATTAAAAAAAAAAAAAAAAGAAAAAAACAGACAAAAACACTTTAACAGTGTAGGCTGGGGGCAAGCACTCCTGCATCCCCCACACCCCCCCCTACTTAAATATACCAACTCCAAGACTACACTTCAGTGCAGAAAAGGGAAATTCTCCCTATCTCCACCATATGGCACCATTGAAAGTCTGTCTTTGAGCACTCAAAATTTTGAATGTTTGGTCTCAACCACGTAATTTGACAGGTACCCACAAGACACACAGGTAGCCAGGTAGATTAACATGGTCATGTTGCAGTTACATTTCCCCGGGCATCTAATGGAATACTCATATTTCGCTACAGTGATATATGGCCCATCATTAATAAACTTACAAAATTTACAGGCACCATATTTCATCATACATGAATGATACCAATGTTAGTCTACCTGGTTACCTGTGTGTCTTGTACATCCTTTTATGTTGGAAAACTGTGCAGGTTAAGGGACAAAATTAGTGAACATTTAAGGGCAATAAAGTATAGGGATTCACATAATGCTCTTTTTGTTCACAGTAAAAAGTGTGTGATCTTTAAAGGGTTCATCTTGTGATTGACAAGGTTCAGCACAATGAGAGGGGTGGTGACATCATATTAGAAGTAGCAGCAAGGGAAAGTAAATGGCAGATGAGGTTAAATGCCAGTGTTTCACCAGGAGTTAATGATAGTATATGTCTGGCCCCTATACTGAAACAAAGGGCTTGTTTAATCTGAATAAATATCAGTTTTTTTATGTTACACTTGGAACTACAAATTCTGATAGGTAATTGTATTTACATCTGGATTTAGGATTTTGTTGTGTTAAAAAGTATTTTAAACTGTAAAACATTTTAAGCAGTAGCATTAATCCCAAGATGAGAAGATGGCCACAGCCTGTTTGGTGATCCGCAGTCTTGTCCCATATGATGTAGGCTTGTTGTAGCCTTTTCCTGGTAGGTGCCTTGAATAGCAACCAGAGCAATCACATCAAGCACAAACATTTACTTCCCAACCAGAAAGAGTCAGGAATCTATGCACTCTGCTCCTTCTCTCACCAGGAGCAAAATGTAAGTGCAGTAGCGAAGTGATTGTGTTGTTGCCTCACAGCAAGAGGTTCTTCAGTTTGATTCTCAGCTGGGGTGCCTTCTGTGTAGAATTGGCATGTCCTCCATGTGTTCATGTGGGTTTCCTCCAGGTGCTCTTGTTTCCTCACTCGTCACAAAGACATGCGTCTGGAGCATTTCTCCCCGGGCCTCCACTAAAAATTGACCTCATTCCAAGTCTGAATTTCCTGGTAAACAAATATTAAATAAAATAAAAATAAAATTCCAAACTAGCACCTATAAAGCAGTTACTAGGCTTTCTGGTGATCAGTAGTCCCCAAGAAATAAAGTTCCTATGCTCATTTTCTCACCAGGAACAAAACAGAAGCACTAATCCCAAGATGATTACTGAGAGGCAGAATGTGGGCTCTCCAATATTGGTGGTCTTGGAGTAGATGTTGCAGATTTTAAAGGTAATGGGTTAATATCCTAAGAGCTGCACTGTGCACTAAGCAGTTAGATATGAAAGAGGGGGGGACTTAAGCTTTAGTTATCTAAGTAGAGAGCTGCTAATTTTAAAAGAGCAAGATAGACTGGAAGATTGGAAGGGGTGGACACTTTGTATTCTGGTTCTATGGAATACAGTGGAATAGCCAATACATTTAAAGAGTTGAAGTGGAGTGATTTTACAAAAATGATATTGTGTGTTCGCTCACAATAGCCAATGAAAGAGGAGAGGGAAGGAGTATGTGATCAAATTAACATAAGGGGCAGGCAACTAGGCAGTTGAGTTTAAGAACACAGCAGCAACAGAGTGAGAGAGAGTGGGGAAGAATTTAATTTCTGTGTGACTCACAACAGACCCAACTGTGGTATCTTTCCTAGTTTAAATATGCAATTAAAAATAGAATACAAACAAACAGTGTAAGGAAAATGAATCACAATACACTACATAGAAAAAGGCAATAAAAGCAATGCAAAATACAAGAAAGTAAAGACAAACTAACATTTCCCTCACAGCAACATATTAAGGAAAAAAGAAGTGACATACAGATAAACAACTCTTATGTCTTCTCGTTCTAGTTGAGGAGGAAATAAATTATAACAAACAACAGCAGGAAAGGGGAGCCACAAGTCGGGCAGAAGAAGGTCATAAGCTTGACTAAAGTAGTAAATAGAATTGTGTATTTAACTGATTTTATTAATGTATACAATATAAAAAAATAATTTATAAAGCATGGTAACTGAAGCACTACAGTGTGTTCATTGCATTAATATAAACAAGTGTAAGAGATGTGTCAATATATAGGCTCATAGGTTCATAGGTTCATACTAGGCTATCTGCCCTAGGGCATTTATAAGCCTAGCCAGAATGTGTTTGGCTTTCGCCACCCATTTTAAATTTATTTTGCTATGCCCTTTTTCGAGGTTAGTATACTGTGCCTCTGTCTAACAGTGACACAGAAGTGATACCCAGGGTAAACCTACGATCTCCCATCCACTCATCAAGATTCCTCTTGAAGAGAGTCAATGAGGGACTCTGCCTAACCTGGACTGGGATTTTATTCCAGAGTGAAGGGAGCCTCTGGGTTATGAATCTGTCCCTCCAGCATGTCCTATTTATTTCAGTGCTGAGGTTCAAGTCTCGAGCGCGTGGCTCGATGGGATTTGGATTTTCTGAGGTGCAGCATGTCCATTAATTCCAGGTTGGACATGGCTTTATACATCAGGCACAGATCGCCTCTGAACAGGCGGTATGCCACTGAGTAGAGCTGGAGTTTCTTTAACCGGGCAGCATATGGCATCTGTTTGAGCCCTTTGATCCTCTTGGTGAGGTACTTTTGGGGTCTTTCCAGTTGCTGCAGGTGTCTGGTAAGGTACATCCCAAAAGGGGCATTGTACTCAATTATGGGCCTGATGAGGGATGAGTAAAGAGGCACGACGATGTCCCCAGATCTAGATGTGAATCCCTTCATGATTAGGTGGGCTATATAAAATGTTTTTCTAACCACTTTGGCCACGTGTTGTCAAATGAGAGATTGCTATCAACTTGGGTCCCCAGGTCCCTAATTACTTCTTCTGTACTTAATGGATTACCACCTATGTGGTAATTTGTGGGCACTTTGTTTTTGCCAAAGGGGATGACTATACACTTTTTGGCATTTAGCTTGAGGCCATGGCTCTGGCACCAGTTGTCTGTTTCTATGAGGCCCTTTTGGAGGATGCTTGTGTCGACTGAAGAGTCGATTATGGCGCCCAGTTTGCAGTCATCTGCAAACTTGGTCAGCCACAGTCCTTCCATGTTGGCCTGTACCTCCAAGAAATATATACCGAACAAGAGAGGTCCCAGGACTGAGCCTTGTGGGATACCACTTGTAACTGGTTTGGAGTCTGATATGGCTCCAGCAATTCTAACCATGTGGGTTCTGTCCTTGAGCCAGTTTGCAATCCATCTAGTGACACAGGGGTTTATATTTAAGCTGGTGAGCTTATCTATAATGCCCGAGTGGGGTATTGTATCGAAGGCTTTTGCGAGGTCCAGGTAGGCTGTGTGGACCACCTTCCCCTCGTCAATGGCCTTGGTGACTGTTTCAAAGAAATCAACCAGGTTTAAGAGGCAGGATCTGCCCTTAACAAAGCCGAACTGGGTAGGATCCAGTGTTTGTAGGTCCCCAATATCTTTATTTATGAGGTCCATGATGATCCTTTCCATAGCTTTGCAGACCAAGCTAGTCAGGCTTATGGGGTGATAGTTTCCAGGATCCATTGAGGCACCACCTTTATGGAGAGGGACCACTGTTGCTGTACGCCACTTTTTGGGCACATATCCTGTAGTAAGGCTGAGATTGAACAGTAGTTTTATGTTTGGGTTTAGCTCTTCTTGGAGTTCATGTAGGACGCAGCCCGGGACACCATCTGGTCCCATTGATGCTGTGTTTTTTTATAACTGTAGTATTCTGTCTTTAACTGATTTTATAACATGCAAGTATGTGTAAAGGGTGTGTACAGTACAATATTGCAAAGAAATGAATATCAGACACAAATATGATCATTTGTGTTTGTGTATTAGACTGCAAAATGTAAACACCACCAAAACTTGAGACCAAGTCATTCTTTTCCCAAGTATAATTAAGTACTTCCCAAATTACATCCAAAATATACACGAGCAGTTCTCATGTCATTCTTCCTACAAACACATAAGTACTTTCCAAAACAGTAGTCCCATATCTGCATACGCACTTCACCATATTTTCTGTTCTACACCAATAAAAAATTAAAAAATAATATGTTTTAAAGTAACAAACTGAATGTTGTATAAGATGCTTAACTGATTGTGTGTATTGTCTGTTTTTCCCCTCCTTTTTTCCTCTGTTTTTCTTATTTTAGTTGTGCATTCCTTTATCCTTTTTTATTTCCTTTCTCTCCCATTTATGTTCATTTTCTTACAGATCCCAAATCCTCAGGTTCAGCTCAGGCACATACCACCCAGGTTAGGGAGCATTCACCCTCTGCCTGTCCAGGGATGTCCTTGCAGGGTCAGGAAGGTGATACCAGTCCTGCAGACATCCTAGAATGTGGCAACCTGGCAAGCCTGACTGAACAGGGGCTTCTGGACATGGTTGAGGATGTGCTGGAGCAGGTCATGTACAGACAGATTCAACCAAAGTCTATCTATAAGCCCCTATCCCCTCAGCATGAGGGCCCTCCACTCTATCACCATCTGGTAGTGGAAATCTATGATGTTCTGTGGACTAGAGATTCCTGCTGGTGCCACTTTTCCTCACTCTTTCTTCCATTATTCTTTCTGCCATACCCACTTATCTATTTCCCACCCACACAACCCTCTTATAAGAAAATATTTGAAAACAGGGTGTTTATTCACCACCAAAAGCATTGCCCCTCCTCTCCCACCTCCTCCAGCACAACCCTCTTGCTTTATTCCTGCTGTGTCATCCACTTTCTTCTTTTCCTTTTCTCAATATTTCCTATCTCCCTCTTCTTATTAATTAAAGTAACCAACAAGGTGTCCACATAAGGATGCCCCAATATAAAACATTTTAAAACTCCTTTATTTTTTTTAAATATTAATAACAAAAGCTGCACAGTCTACTTCTTGCCTTAGGTCTTTCAAGCGTGACTGCACATAGCTGTATCCATCAGCAATATCCAAATACTTACAAAGTAAAATTAAACCTATGGCTTTAGGTACTTCACACTTTTGCCATAAGTAGGCATGTTTTTTTTAAAACACCTTCACTTTTTTATTTAGCACGAATAACCAGTGCTTAGCTTATTTATATATATATATATATATATATATATATATATATATATATATACATTGACACCCCTTTCAGATAACTGTGACATAGCTACGAAGTACCAGACTATGAAAACCACCGTATAATTTAAAGCCCATTTGGAACATCATGTCTGAAATATTAGCATTTCATTGACTGGTTATATGATGTAGAAGATGAGTTAAGAAGCTATAGATAAGTTAAGCCAAGGAGGTATCTATTTTCCCCGACTTTTGCCTGTAAGTCTGATAGTCACACTAGATCTCCCACGTTCCATTGAAAACAAGCAGCTGTGTTTACTTCTGTTAGTTAATATTTACTCAGAGAATTTCAAGTGAAGTTTTTTTCTTCCATTTTTATGATTATTGAATCACATGCACAAAATCCTTCCAATATCATTCTGTTAGTATTCTGGTCTCAACAAGATTGTGCTTGTTTTATTTATTTATTTATTTATTTATGTATTTTTTGAAGTTTTTAAGCTAAGATTTTTTCTAGTCTCAAAATGTCTTTAAATATGAACTGTGCTATGAGTCACTATAGTGTTGTCCTTCTAAACTTTACTAGAATTGTAATATTTACCCATGTACTAAAGCATATTCTAAATTCATGTATGAAAAAAGTTATGCAGAATAAAATATTATCAGTTATATGAAAAGGTAACAGTAAGGGATTATTTCTCATGGAGTTATATTAAATCCATCAAGTACTGTTAAACAAGACGACTGTCAGGTATTTATTTTTTAGGTGGCCATTAATTCTGTTATTGACATTTTTTATTTCATTAAAGTTTCTTTTCTTTTCTTTTTCTCTTCCACAGACTATGTGAACAAGTCACAATGATACTTCATTATAACAGTTCAGCTTTTCCATTGTATCCAAATACTAGCACTTTCAGGAACTGGGATTCCAGTCTTCCAATTGAAACAACATCTGAACTAAGTGATTATAAATTTCAGACTGCAGGGAATTTATCTTTGACAATGACAGACCCCACGATATCTGCTGAAAGCAATGTTACAAACAATGATCCACTTGGTGGCCATACCGTCTGGCAGGTTGTCCTGATATCTGTATTTACTGGCTTATTATCTGTTATTACTATCATTGGAAATATTCTTGTCATTGTTGCATTTAAAGTCAATAAACAATTAAAGACGGTCAACAATTATTTTCTGTTAAGCCTTGCTTGCGCAGATTTGATCATCGGAGTAATTTCAATGAACCTGTTTACTACATATATACTTATGGACAGATGGCCTTTAGGAAACCTAGCATGTGACTTCTGGCTTGCCGTAGACTATGTAGCAAGCAATGCCTCTGTTATGAATCTTCTTGTTATCAGTTTTGACAGATACTTTTCAGTTACGAGGCCTCTGACCTACCGAGCAAAGAGGACAACAAAGAGAGCAGGAATAATGATAGGAATTGCGTGGGTGATATCTTTTATATTGTGGGCTCCTGCTATCTTGTTTTGGCAGTACTTTGAAGGGAATAGAACTGTGCCCCCAGGAAAATGCTACATACAGTTTTTAACAGAACCTATAATCACCTTTGGTACTGCCATTGCTGCCTTTTATTTGCCAGTCACCATCATGACCATCTTATACTGGAGGATCTACAAAGAAACTGAGAAACGTACCAAAGAACTTGCAGGGCTGCAAGCATCTAGCAATAACCCTGAGAAAGCTAAGTTCATCCATCAGACAGGCAGTGCAAAGAGCTGTAGTAGCTATGAATTGCAGCAGTCTGGGAAGCACCCTGGGAAAAGAAAATCAGGACGATGTCACTTGTGGCCATCAACAAAAACTTGGAAGCCACCTGTAGAAACTGAACAGGACCATAGCAGCAGTGACAGCTGGAACAACAATGATGGTGCACCCTCACCAGAGAATTCAGGATCATCTGATGAGGAAGAAATGGCTCCCAAAAGCAAGGCTATTTATTCCATCGTGTTAAAGCTTCCTGGTCACAAAGCCACTCTCAACTCTTCCAAATTAAACTCAGCTGAAGATCTTGATATGTCTGCTGATGAACTTCGAAGAACAAGCCGTAAGTCATCAAAACGGAGCTCAAAAAAACAACTCTGCATGCCAAACGGTGATGATGATAACAATTTCCAGCAGTTCCCAAAGCTTCCCATTCAGACAAAAACTAACGAAAATAAAATCCCAGATGCTGTTCCTGCCCTGGCAAGAGCATCAGCATCCATTCCTCTGTCTTTTAAAGAAGTTGCCCTGGCTAAACGATTTGCTTCTAAGACTAGAAGTCAAATAACTAAACGGAAACGAATGTCACTTGTGAAGGAGAAGAAAGCTGCACAGACTCTCAGTGCCATTTTATTAGCTTTCATTATTACTTGGACACCATACAACATAATGGTGCTAGTGAACACATTTTGTAAAAGCTGTATTCCTGAAAAATTTTGGAATCTAGGGTATTGGCTTTGCTATATTAATAGCACAGTGAATCCTATTTGTTATGCACTGTGCAATAAAACTTTCAGAACCACTTTTAAACTGCTACTCCTGTGTAAGTGGGACAAAAGGAAAAGACGCAAACAGCAGTATCAGCAAAGACAAGCTGTTATCTTTCGCAAGAGGATACCACGTGAAGCGTCCTAAAAACAGTAGCTGGTGTACATTTACATGTTAATTGGGACTGAAATGTATTCTTTTGCTATGAAATGAATGCAGTTATTAGGAATATGCATTACTTAGTTCACGTGTTACTGCAGATCATGAAGAAACAGAACGTAATATATGAAATTAGTTTCCTGTAATAAACAGGGGGTACAGAGAGAGAGAGAAATATATTATGATGAGATATGTTTTGGAAAACACTGTGGCTCTGGACTCCCATGCCCTACAAAGTGCAATAGCTGAATTCCAACTGGGTACTGCGAAACTCATCAAATCCTCTCTCTCTCTGTGCCTCTCTTGTTCAATTCAGATATGTTCTGGCTTTAGACTAAATTGGTTCTAGGTTTATGTAAATACTCAAAGGTTTTTATTCTACTTTTTACTGAGATATCTGACTGACTTCCTTCCCTCAAATTACATAAGTATATCTGCTTTTTCTGTTTTCACCAAGATATGTTGTTATAATACATGAACCAGAGTCTTCTAAGTTGGTGCAGTAATCATTTTCTTTTGCTCATATGCAGTGTATTAATTGTCTACATTTCAAAGATGAAAAGAAAATATGACACAAAACTAATATTTTCCTCACATCTTAAGCAGGTGTTTGCTAATAAGAGTGCATACTGAGTTCCTGCAACCCGCTTTCAGAAGACTAGTAATGCAAGTTTGTGCAAAATGACATCAAATAATTGGCATTAAGATACCATATATTTCAAACTTTAATAAGATGTGCTAGAAATCTTTACAAGTACCACGAACCTACAATATGCAGGTAATAGTTACTTACTCTGCTATTTTTTAAATAATGCATTGCATACACTAAAGGTCTTCCAGAGTTCGTTATAACTTGAATGTTTATCTATTGAATTGAACCACATTTTCATTTTCAGACATAAATGTCGCTTAGCTTTTCTTTTAAGCGAGGGCATAAAAATGATCATGAAATGAATTTCTAAGCAGAGCTCTCCCGGTGAAGTTTTTACATTCATAGCATTGGGCACATACCATCTTTATTGGTACATTAATAATATCAAAAGCAATGTTTATTAAAGTGGATTCTTCCAAATAGTAAAATCTATTTCTGTAACAGGCTTATAAGAAATTACGTTACTATTAAGTGTTTATTACAAGAGAATCTGCCAATGAACTTTGATGGATATACAACAAACATATAATAGCCAGTAGCCCAAAAATTGAGAATCCAGCACAGATAGATAGAAAGAGAGAAATTCAGAATGTTTCACTGTTTATAAAAGCTGTTTCTAAAGTCTGCATCAAGTTCCCTAGTGAACATTTCCAATTAGTTCCATACAAAACATTTTTTGGACTGTTTTTATGTATAGTCCAATTTGTCTTTATTAAAACTTGCTTTTTTCTGCAAATTCCTACAAACTATACAACATTATGAAATGCTGTGCAGCAATTCTGTTATATAAACTAAACTTCCTTTATAGACAGAATTCAGACTGTCAGTGTGTTGTGAACACAAGCCTGATATACAACTTTCCTTTGTGTTCAGTGTGAAATAGTGTTTACAAAAAATGGTTAGACAAAAGTCAAAGTATATTAATGGTATACATGTGTTTGAATTGTCAAGACTTTTGTGTTGAGTTTGTATAAAATATTTATACATGTTTTCTTAATGTTTATTTAATGTTGAACAGTAATCTCAAGTCTTTAAAGTGTGGTATCTCTTTAAGGAATGTCCTTGAAAGTTTACTTGAGTGATGAATATGTGTTCATATATTTTTATATTTGATAATTCTAAATTAATATGGCATAAGAGTTTTGTATTGTTCTATATCCATGATATTTTTGGTAGTGCTAGTCATCAAAAGCACATTACAAACTTCATTTTCTGCACTGTGATTTGTGATAATTCAATTAATTATATTGTAACATAAAGGAAAGATGATTGCACATCAAAGCTAAACAAGGTGCTCATGGTTTTAAAGCAGAGCATGCATACTCTATTATATATTGATATTTAATCTGACAAAACGCATTTCTATTGTTTAGAATACACCAGTTTTCTTATCTCAAGTTTTCCATACTATTCTTATCAGACATGGTTTTGCTTTTTAGGTTCAATTCCCTGCTGGAAAAAAAGCCAATACAAGTAACAGACTGTCTCAGCCAGTTAGTTGGAAGAGAAAAGGTCATTTTCAGTATCTGTAATAGAGGGCAGAATATTTATTCTGACTTCCTTCTAGAATTAGTCTAACAACTTAAATTTGTAAATCTATTTAATTAATTGTAGTTCATGCAGCACCACAATTAAGTTCTGAAATGGAGAAAGACAGGCTTGTTGTACCTTTTTGATGTCCGAAAGGTACTTAAGCTTTTCTTAAGCATTCCTCTGTTTATGCTACCCATAATGTCACTGTTCTCTGCCAGCTTTTCTGTGTGTGGAAATGGTAAGTACATTACAGCTTTTAAAGCTGTAAAACACTCAACACTCCCACATTTTTCTCTACCGTTGTGGTCCTTCTGATCATAAGCCTCCTTTCTATGTGTTTTCAGCATGGATTTCAAGATTTACCTTGAGTATGAATTTCTTGATAATCATGTGTTGAACACATCACAAGCTGGTATGATCGGAGACCTAGTCATAATCATCTACATTATAGAACATAGTACCTTTTTGTGACCAGTACATGTAACTCAAGTTATTACATTTGTGTTGGTATTTTGTCAGGTCTAGAGTGAATAAACATGGATGTCTATCACACTTCTTGCTGCAATATATCAAGTATGTTCTAATTTAGTAACTTACAAAAATTGCTTATCATTCTGGTCCCCTATTTTTATAATGGAATTATTAACTGTAAGATAAAAAAATGTTGATTTGTTTATGGGATCTGGTTTCCTGGTTCCATATTAATATATCTGCTTAATTGCACTTATGTGAAAACTGTTACCACATCTGCTTATCATGAGGCATAACAGACAGACCTAAATATGAACTAATTCTTCATTTTTAAGCCTGTCTTTGAAGTACATGTAACTCAATTGTCATGACAGATTCAAATAATTATTTGTGACTTTTTTGTATGATAATAATTATAACAAAGATCAAGTTATATTAAAAAATGAGACAAAAATGAAGCATTGCAGTATCAGTTTACACTAAAAATAAAAAAAAGAAAATGTCATAGAAAACAGGCAGCAAGATATGATTAATTAAGAATTGATGACAACTTGACATCTATACCAAATATTTCAGGGTATGGAATATTTTCTGATGCCCCCAATTTTATTCGCTTTTATAGAGTAGAATATTTTTTCACCAGAAGTGGATTTGCTGAAGTAAAAAGATGTGGAATTTGGTGTTTTGGATTTAAATTACATTTCAGCCTTTTTTTTCTTCTTTACTTTGTTTAGTTTTATTAACATTAACTGCAGTCAAGCTTTATGCAATATCTTGGATATCTGGCATTATATTGCCTGACATTATGATCATTAGAACTATATGCCATCGAGGCATATAGTCAAGTCATATGAGATTAACTGTTATGAATTTACAGGGTAGATCTGGTACCAACCAAAAACTAGAAAAATAGAAACCCTTAACAGTATGTTAAAAAAATGTTAAAAAAAAAATGTAATGTAGGCCAGCATTCCTAGCCAACCTTTATGTCACAAAACATCCGAAAAGTAAATTATCAAGCTTTAAGTTTTGTGACTGACAAAACTGTGATAACCATATAAACAATAGAGATTAAACATAGATATAGATGTGTTAACTGGCAAAATTATAGTAATATACTCAAACATAACTATCTATGGTTTACCATTATACGTTTGGATATTTTATGAAATAACATGATTTTTTAAAGATTATATTAAAATTGAAAACATCTATTTAAGGCTGGTAGTGTGGAGATAATTAGTTAAGCAAATATAGAGATTCATTTTATTCAGGTATTATCACAACCAAACCAAAATCAGAACCTTCTAAAGTAGGATTTAGAGATGCCTATCTTCAAAATTAAATAAAATCAGGAAATAATTAATCATTATTTATTAATGTTACTGGTGTATTTCATTGGCTTCTTATACTTCTGTTACTCAAGCTGAACTTTACTTAATAAGTGTGTTTTATAGTATTGGTTAGAAAAGTAATTTTCCAAAATGTTGATTAAGAGTACTAATGAAAAATTGGAGTCATGGGAAATACATTTTAATAAAAATAAAAAGATAAACAGAGGTCAGCATAATGTTTCCAGCTTTATTAACATGGCCATAGTTCTAGAAAATCTGGACTGTTTTTCAATTAATATGAAACATTATTTTCTTTCATAGAAAGTATCTTCATGAAACATTTTAATTTGGGGTCTCTAATAATACTTAATAGCAATACTGATTTCCACAGTGCTGTTTACATAAACAATGCAACAACAAAATATTATCAACGGCTTGTGTAATTAAAAACAGTATGTTTAAATTTCTTCCTTACCTAAGAAATGGAACCCAAGTTGTTCTCCATTTATATTCCTCATGCATCTGTGCATTTTTTTCCTAAGGAAATAACTCATATAGCACGTGAATCAATTTATCTGGGCTTGTTTTAAATGTTGCTACTGTATTTTATTGAATTGCTGTAACACTGTTGCATCACTTTGTTAGCAAATATCTTTTATAATGCAGAGATTATATAATGTTTCAAGCAAACTCTTTGCTAAGTTTTTATGTACTGTTTCTGATAAAAGGTGCCATTTGTAGCATTACATGACAGTGTCATACAAGTGATGAATTTGAACCTCAGATATGCTTACAATACAATTATAATTACTAGACTGATGGTTAGTCAGCTACTTATAGTGACAGCAATAAAGTTCTACTTTCTCATGGTTGATGTGAAATTATAAATTGCAGGTCAGGTGTGTTTAGTATAAGCTGTATATTTTAAAAAGTATAATCATGTATACTGTCTGCTGCTATTTTATTCTAACTAGATATCACTGCTAACCATGATGTGAAAAAAAGCACTGGAACAATACTGGAGAGTGTTAAACCTATTTAATTGTTAAATACATTACTGTGGCATTAATAATATATCTGATATCCGTATATCATATTTCTGGGTTGTGCCTAATATAGGGCACTATGCTTCATTTAATTCAGAAATGTGAAAGACTTCGGGTAACATATCTTGACTTCAGTTAACCTGAAACTTAATAACACACACCTAGCTTTTGTCTGCAAGAATTTTATTTAGATTGATCAATTGCTTCTACTCATTACAAAAACTTCAACAGAATAACACACATAAACTGACTAGCTCCATAAAAATACAAGTAACCTTAAAATACAAAAAAAGAGGTTAAGTGATACAATTACATTTAATTCTGATTACACATAATAATTGATACATTGTCATTGAGTCCTGGTGATCTATCAGACTCATTTGTCAACTGCCAGTATAGTTCCGTGTAAACAAAATTGTTGCTCCTATCACCCCCTCTATCATTCCATTGAACTTTCTCCAAAAAAAAACACCAACATTGACCAGGTATGTTTTATTAATATTGGATTTTCTTGATATTAGGCTTAATCACATCATTTTTTGATTTTATTCAACATAAATGTCTGAGCATGCAGCAGTGACTTAGGCCCAAACAGGTTATTTCCATGTGGAATTCAAAAAGAATAGCAAGTGTGATAATTAGTGCTGCTTTTATTTGTCATTTCACTGCAATTATTTGCTTATTTTTTAAAGTTTTCCTCAGCAAGAAAATTAGTAATGCTCAAATATGAAAAGATTTGGTCAAGTGAGATCCGTTTGCTGGCTGGATAAGGTCTGCGCTTGTATAAAAATATTATTTCCTGCCTTATATGGTAGCATTTCAAGAGCAGTCAGTGTATCCATATCCTTATCTCTAAACTTAGTTTTTTCATGAAGAAAATTTGCCTGGTCTCTAAAAAATGTTGACATTGATTGGATTTTTCAAGAAACAACTGACTCATTTGGAAATGCAAAATGCAATTAGTCAAAACAAGTATAATATCAGACAGGAACCACACTAAAACACTGAGTGCAAGGTTAGGGCTACTCTGTCTGATGCAAACTAACAAACTGTTATAATACGAATCAAACCCTGAATTTCATGTCAAAGAAATGTTAATGTACATGGCGCACTGGTGGTCAAACATCATGTAGTGGTGTCTTATACAATAAAACATTCTTCAGTTAAAATATAAGTAAGTGAAAATGTTCTTACAAACTGTTGGAAACTGAACTTGAGAAGACCCTCCCTCTCATGACACCTTCCGAACTAAACTCAACTGTGTCCCAAACTATAGTACCTAAATTAAGATTATACTTCCTTAGATGGCTTCATGATTGTCTTAAAAGGTTGGCAAAACTTTTTAGTGAAATATCATTCCCATAACTATACTTTGTACATCCATGTTGTGCTTTATTGTAACTGTGTTTTTTTTATTGTTCTACCAGCAATGCTACAAAATTGTGAAATCATAGTTTCAGACAATAAAGCTTAACATGTCAATGTTTTGTAGTGTGCCATATTACCTAAGAAATTGAAGAATGCTGAGACAAAATGTTTGAATTTTTCTCTGCATCCAAATGAAGGATAAAACAATTTTGATTAACTAGGACTCAGGCTTTATCAAACAATCAGGAACAGTAAAATAGGGAACAAAAGTGATTTTTATCCAAGTCAGGTTTCTGTAAGTTAAGTGAAATGAGTAGAAATGAAAGCTGACACAGGTAACAAACAGTTCATGACTGATATGAGTTCTCATCCAGAAATGTACTTGTTTCCGAAAAGGCAAAACACATGAAAAGCATGTAAGTGCTAGTTTAATAAGTCATAAATACCATGCAGTTTCATTTGTAAAGTTCATGCACCATGTGACAGTTGTACAACCTAAATTAGACCACAGAGAGCAAATATCAGCTGGTCAGCATCTGATTCCACATGATGCTCAGTCCTTAACAACCTGCAGCATGATCTGCTTTGTACAAAGTAAAACGTGCTTGAATTCAGAAGTAAAAAGAAAAAAAAAAGGAATAATTTCAGTTAACTTAGACTATAATAACACATTCAATTATAAATAACACTTTTCTGCATACAAATAACAAATCTTAACTAAAGCATTTTAACTCAGTCACACTTACAGCACACTTTTAAGGCACTTACTTTAACACCCACAATTCATTATGATATTATGACATTGTACTGAGCTGGCTTCTTACACAAGTGAGTTAGTATTTAATGATGGCAAGCATTCTAAAAAGTAGAGCACAGACATGATGTGACAACTGTGTTATTTTTTTGAGATGATAGGTAGAGATTGTGTGAAACAATGGGGTGTGAAGAACAAAATAATACTAAGACTGGTTTTGTAGGAGACACTGTTATGGAGATGGTAACAGTTTGTAATTTTTATGCATATTTATATAAATACCTAAAAAATAATATGCAGGAAGGAATTGCTTGTCATAACATGAAAGCTTAACTGTGGATGAAAAAAATGCTGCTGATGCTATGTGTAAAGGTTGTACAGTTTCCAAGATATGAATATTATTTTTACAGTTTTAGAGAAATATATGTCTGGATGTTTTACATTATGATACCATAATTTCTTTTAACAGAATTGCACTTCATAAGATATTTATCCCTAGGATTTAATAAATTCCATGTAGGCTTGTTCAGGATGTGGTGCCCTGTGGGCAGCAGCACGCATTGTATATTCATGACATGCACTGTGTTTAAGCATAAATAAGTGAGATTTTGTGGCTGGCAACAGTGTTGCCGACCAGGAAACAGTGTAAACAAACATGGATAGCACTCGTGTTTCAATCAGAGCACTGACTGCACCAGGGCTTCACAGATAGCTCTCAATCTCTTTGTGCAAGACATCTGGACAAAGGCCAACATAATGGGAGGGGCAATGACCCATAATACTTGCCCTATAGAATTGTACTAGGATAACCAGGGGGTTGTGTTAAGATACATGTTCTGAAGGATTTGAAGTATGAAACTCAAATATATGTAATATTGAGTCACATTCGTCCTAAGATCATCCCAGTGATGTGGCAGAAAGCCACATATTTGATAAGGAACACATCTGGACATTTTGTGCAAATCTGGACAGTTGAGAGGTATGAATGTTAAGTATATGGTCCATACACAATACAAGACAGTGTATCTGCAGAGCAGAGTATCATGAAATCCAATTTCTGGCATTCTGTACTGAAGTTGTGAAAATGATCTATAATGGTACATGGACTGCAATGTAAAACAAACACTCGGGAAGTGTGTGAATTAAATAGGGACACACAGATGGATTGTAGGAATGAACACAGGGAAAGAAGGCAGGTGAAACAACCTAATGTACAGCACATGAGGGCATGTCAATGGAAGATGGTTGCAGCAGCAATACCAATCACATATCAATATGGTACAGTAGGGACTGCACAATGAAAATGTGTATTATGTGACTGTCACACAAGGTGATATAACAATGGGAAGGATGTCTGTGTGAAGTAAGCATCCTTAGATGAATAATACAGAGGAAATCTATCAAGGATCTGACATGCAATTGGGATAGGGTGTGTAGATCAGAGTGCACGTACTGTGTTCCATGTCTTTAAGAAGCATGTCAAAGACATAGCATGCATATATAAATGCCAGGCACATGCCATTCCTAGTACCATTTTGAGAGTCCAGCCAGAGACTAAGCATGTATGATTCCAGCAGTTAGTTTGTATATAAGTTACTTTGGTTAAAGTCAGTTTGTATAAAATAAAGCTGCTTGAACAGAACCCACAAAGACTCTTCTATTGTGTCCAAAGACAGAGTGGCATGGTGTCAGAACTGGGATCACAGAGAATAATATTCAGAGCCATTAGGTGCAGATATGACAGTGAAGGTAAACTAAGAGAAATGAGCACAAAAAAGAGACAAAAAAAGAAGCAAAGGTAATGAGAATATGCACAAAGTATTTATTTTATAAAAAAAGATAAAACAGAGCATTACAAGGGCACAAACTGCATTATTAAACAAGCAGAAGGCAAAAAAGATTTATTAACTAAGGGAATTAAAATAAGATATTTAACGAAATGATTATCTGGAAGGCAAAACTAGCATGTTTAAGGCAAAATGAGTATGTTTAAAGTAAAATGGGCATGTTAAGGCAAAACAGGCATGTTTAGAGTAAAACGAGCACAAGAAAAGTATAGTGGGCATGAAAAGAGATTAAACGAGCAAAATGAATATAATAAGAGCAAAAAGGGCTGTGTTTTGGCATAAGTACGACTTCATATTCTATCGAGGGCATAATTAAAGTTATTCAAAGTAACTCAAAGTGCATAAAAGTGCTTACAGATGTGCTTATTGTGAAGGCTACCAGCCCAGCTAGCTGGAATTTTGTAAATAATTATGTGTCATTTGTGAATAGTAATATGGTCTGTATGCTTGTCTTACAAATGTAAGAGATCTATATGTTATGTACTGAGGTTCAAGAATGTAACCACACTGTACCCAACTGGAAAAGAACAGAAATGTATATGAACTATATGCCTGTGTAAATGTATGTTTTGAAAGTAAGAAGCTAGAACATACAGAGTTAACTTGCAAAATTCTAAGAAAATAAGTTGAAATTATTTATGACTGTGGTATCTCTCAGTTTCAGCTAGGAGACAGGATGTCTACAGCTAGGAGTTCTTTCTATTGTCTGGAAACAGATATAATTACAGGTTTCAAAGGTAAAAGTATTTGACTGCTTTACAGCTTCCAGTTCCAGGCAGGTTTCTGAGAGATAGTTATTTTTGACACAGAGGTGCTAAAGGTAGAGGTGACAAAGAATGGTGTAATCTGAGATAACCCAACAGGAATGTTTGATGGTAATTAGGGAACTGTCTCTCAAAGAAAGTCTGTGCATTTTGTATCTTGTCTTTGGACCTAGAAACATCCTCTCATCAGCACTTCTCATCTATATTTGCCTGGCTCTGTAAGTAAGTCATTTAGGGCATAGTATCTCTTGGAATTGGAGGGGAATGCAGTGGGACTTAGTTTGGATGTTTTCTGTATTTGTTTGAGACTGTCCTGCAGTGTTGTTTTTGGAGTATTTCTTGTGATTCTAAACTCTGTTGTCACTGTGTTGAGTTATTGAGTATTACAAAAATGTGGACCAGCACAATGGTTTCGCAGGGAAAATATTTAATTTCTTCAAAAAGTTAAAGCCATATAAATGGCTCACAGCAAGCAGACCAGTTTCGGCTATACAAAGCCTTTTTCAATGCTAAAGAATCATGACAGAAAGTTGTGTAGCTCCCAACATCCTGGTCTTATACAGTAAAAATTTAAAGAAACATTGCAGAAAAAGTATACATTGACAATTCCATTTAGAAAATAAAAAATGATAGAAGATCTTCTAGTAGTTACTACATATAAATGTTAAAGCAAAAAAGAACAACAAAATAGTAATTATAAATATAAATGGACCAAAGTACAATATTACAAAAAGAGAATGATTGGCATAATCCACATAATTATACGTTAAGATAAAGAATATATCTTATTATTATTGTTAATGGGATAACTCACCTATATACTGTAAGATTGAGGAGCCATAATGCCAATCAAAATGCATGTAAATTGTGAAAAGCTTAGTAAATTCACACAAACTAAATAATTGTAAACATGTTATTCTTTTTCGTTAGGTTTGAACAATGCTCCTAATCTGGTTATCCACATGTTTTCCATATTATTGAGCTTAGTGTGCCAACCTGCTTTAAAATTCCTATGCATTTGAATCTTGTCAATAATCACAAATTTGAAAACAGCAGTGGGGTGATTAGTAATATGTTTGTATAGGGCATTAGACACACGTTTATTTCTGATCGCACTAAAATGTTCACTGATTCTTAATTTAACTGGCCTAGATGTCTGACCCACATAAAAAGCAGAACAGGTACAGGTGGCCAAATAAATAACCCAATCTGAGCTACAATTACCAAAGATGGTAATATTATAAACTTTTGATGTGTTTTTACTAGAGAATTCCTTGGTTTTTGAGATGTGTTGACAGGCACTACAATGACCACAAGGGAAACAACCCACTAAAGGATCACCAAATAAGGTGGTTTGGACAGTAGTCTCAGGTGTGTACCTCTTATAATGAGTAAGGCGAGAGTGTATAGTGCGTCCCCTGTGATATGAGAAAGCACATTGCTCTGGTAAAATCTCATTAAGAAATTCATGAGATTTTAGTATGTCCCAATGTCTATTGATAAGTTCCCTGAATCTGGATCTGTTATTTCCATAGGTTGTTACAAGCCTAATCGGTTGGACAGAATTGGAATTGTCATCTTGTTTCAAATGTTTGTATTGTAATAAGTTTGAACATGTCACATGGTTGGTCTGGTCAATGGTATGAGAGATGTGATGCTTTGTGTAACCACGGTTAATAAGCCTATTAGACAAATCTTGTCTACAAACTTGATGTTGTTCTTGTGAAGAACATATGCGTTTCATGCACAAAAACTGAGATTTAGGAATATTACTGATGATGTGGCGTGGATGAGAACTGGTTGCATGAAGCAATGTGTTGCATTGAGGGAATTTTCTATGAACAGAGGTGGCCAATGCATGATCTGAGAGTCTTGAGACAACAACATCCAAAAAGACAATCTCTTGATGCTCTATGTTGACAGTAAATTGTATGTCAAAAGGATTGTTATTCAGATAACCTACAAAATCAGCCACCTGGTCCCTATTAGCACGCCACACCATCCAGCAATCATCTAGATATCTTCTCCAGATATCTAAATGGTTGATGTAAAGGTTTTGATGGGCATCATATATAAAGGATTGTTCGAAGAATCCCATAAATAAATCTGCATATATGGGGGCAAAAGATGCCCCCATTGCAGTACCTTTAATTTGCCAGTATGGTTTTCCATGAAAATAGAAAATGTTTTTGCACAGAACATATTCAGTAAGTTTCACCAGAAAATTGTTAAAACCAGTGGAATATAATTCCGATTTCTCCAACCAATATCAAATGGCCAAAACACCAGCATCATGGGGGATACTTGTATATAAGGATGAAACATCTAATGTGCATAACCACCAGTGTGCTTCTAACTGAGAATCCTGGATGATATTTAGAAATTCTGTAGTGTCTTGAAGTCTTGATCTGACCATGGGTATTAGTGGCTTCAAATAATAAGTTAGAAAAGCGGATAGTGGTTCAGTTAAAGATCCTCTACCAAAAACAATAGGTCTACCTGGGGGATTATTGGAATCTTTGTGTATTTTTGGAAGAAGGTATAGGTATTGTGGCATAGGTTCATCCACTTTAAGTTGTTTGCCAACCTGTTTAGTAATAATACCCTCCTTAATTGCCAGATCCAGAAAGGAATCAATTTGTACCTTAAGATTGGGTGTGGGATCTACAACCATCTGTATGTAATAGCGAGCATCAGACAGTTGTCTTAAAGCCTCCGCCTTGTACTTAGAATGATCCATAACCACAATTCCTCCCCCCTTATCAGCTGGAGTGATGACAATGTCATGATTATGTTGAAGCTCAGAAAGAGCAGATCTCTCGGCTTGAGTAAGATTATTTCTATTGAGTTGATATAATGTTGAAAAATGTAGATCTTTCATGACACATTCTTTGAAGATGGAAACATGTTTGTCCATGGGTGGTGTAAAAGTTGATTTCCAAATTTGAAACCAGTAGATCTTTGAGTATTGTCATGACCTGAAAAAAATAGCTTAAGATTTAACAATCTACAAAAGCCATTGACATCTTGTAACAAATTGTATTCAGAAACAGGTGCAGTGGGAACAAAATTGAGGCCTTTATTCAATACTTGGTAGTGTACAGGTAATAATTCAAATGATGAAATGTTAAGAACATTATTTATTGTTTCACAATTTGTTGTAGTAAAGCCTGCAGAGTGGATGTTCCTATATCTATGTCTATGCTTCCTATCTCCCCTGCGTGTCTTGTGTCTAAAGGGACCGGCTGCTTTCTCTTAGCAGCTGGGGACGCCTGGCGTGAGGGTACATCATAATCTGTAACAGATGAGGTCTCATCCTCTGATGTGCCACTAAGTGTGGATTCTGTCCTTCTCAATATAGATCTTGGCCTTTTCCTGCCTTTATTATTTTTGTTAGTTCTGTCAGTAAACCTAACATTCTTGGATGTAACAAAAGGATTACCTTTGTCATAATCAGCTAAATCCCTATTAAATTTGTGTATTTTATTCTTCATCAATTGTTGTTCTAAACTGGCTAAGTCTTTGGCTAAATCAGAAATATGTTCCTGGAAAAAAACTTCAGTTGCAAATACTTGAGCTTCCAAACAAAATGTTTGAATTTCTGCTATTTGAGATTCAGTAGTTCTCTCATAATAACTAGATAAGGTGTCAACAAAAAGCATTGAGGCCTGATGTTGATCTGAAGCCCAATCCTGTGACAACTGGGTATCAACATTTGATACAAGGGGTTGAAGACGAATCCTAAGACCTCTTGGTGTGATATCTTTGAGTTTGTAGGCCTTGAATAATTTCAAGTGCCAGATGTTTGATCTTAGGGACTTCATATTCCTGTTTAGTTTTTGAAAAACTGACCCACATCTCTGTCTAGCATCAACTGCACTATTAACATAACCCAATTAATAGTGCAGTTGATGCTAGACTTTTTGTTGACACCTTATCTAGTTATTATGAGAGAACTATTGAATCTCAAATAGCAGAAATTCAAACATTTTGTTTGGAAGCTCAAGTATTTGCAACTGAAGTTTTTTTCCAGGAACATATTTCTGATTTAGCCAAAGACTTAGCCAGTTTAGAACAACAATTGATGAAGAGGAAAATACACAAATTTAATAGGGATTTAGCTGATTATGACAAAGGTAAACCTTTTGTTACATCCAAGAATGTTAGGTTTACTGACAGAACTAACAAAAATAATAAAGGCAGGAAAAGGCCAAGATCTATACTGAGAAGGACAGAATCCACACTTAGTGGCACATCAGAGGATGAGACCTCATCTGTTACAGATTATGATGTCCCTTCACGCCAGGCGTCCCCAGCTGCTAAGAGAAAGCAGCCGGTCCCTTTAGACACAAGACACGCAGGGGAGGTAGGAAGCATAGACATAGATATAGGAACATCCACTCTGCAGGCTTTACTACAACAAATTGTGAAACAATAAACAATGTTCTTAACATTTCATCATTTGAATTATTACCTGTACACTACCAAGTATTGAATAAAGGCCTCAATTTTGTTCCCACTGCACCTGTTTCTGAATACAATTTGTTACAAGATGTCAATGGCTTTTGTAGATTGTTAAATCTTAAGCTATTTTTTTCAGGTCATGACAATACTCAAAGATCTACTGGTTTCAAATTTGGGAAATCAACTTTTACACCACCCATGGACAAACATGTTTCCATCTTCAAAGAATGTGTCATGAAAGATCTACATTTTTCAACATTATATCAACCCAATGGAAATAATCTTACTCAAGCCGAGAGATCTGCTCTTTCCGAGCTTCAACATAATCATGACATTGTCATCACTCCAGCTGATAAGGGGGGAGGAATTGTGGTTATGGATCATTCTAAGTACAAGGGGGAGGCTTTAAGACAACTGTCTGATGCTCGCTATTACATACAGATGGTTGTAGATCCCACACCCAATTTTAAGGTACAAATTGATTCCTTTCTGGATCTGGCAATTAAGGAGGGTATTATTACTAAACAGGTTGGCAAACAACTTAAAGTGGATGAACCTATGCCACAATACCTATACCTTCTTCCAAAAATACACAAAGATTCCAATAATCCCCAAGGTAGACCTATTGTTTTTGGTAGAGGATCTTTAACTGAACCACTATCCGCTTTTCTAACTTATTATTTGAAGCCACTAATACCCATGGTCAGATCAAGACTTCAAGACACTACAGAATTTCTAAATATCATCCAGGATTCTCAGTTAGAAGCACACTGGTGGTTATGCACATTAGATGTTTCATCCTTATATACAAGTATCCCCCATGATGCTGGTGTTTTGGCCATTTGATATTGGTTGGAGAAATCGGAATTATATTCCACTGGTTTTAACAATTTTCTGGTGAAACTTACTGAATATGTTCTGCGCAAAAACATTTTCTATTTTGATGGAAAACAATACTGGCAAATTAAAGGTACTGCAATGGGGGCATCTTTTGCTCCCATATATGCAGATTTATTTATGGGATTCTTCGAACAATATATATGATGCCCATCAGAACCTTTACATCAACCATTTAGATATCTGGAGAAGATATCTAGATGATTGCTGGATGGTGTGGCGTGCTAATAGGGACCAGGTGGCTGATTTTGTAGGTTATCTGAATAACAATCCTTTTGACATACAATTTACTGTCAACATAGAGCATCAAGAGATTGTCTTTTTGGATGTTGTGAGCATCAAGAGATTGTCTTTTTGGATGTTGTTGTCTCAAGACTCTCAGATCATGCATTGGCCACCTCTGTTCATAGAAAATTCCCTCAATGCAACACATTGCTTCATGCAACCAGTTCTCATCCACGCCACATCATCAGTAATATTCCTAAATCTCAGTTTTTGCGCATGAAACGCATATGTTTTTCACAAGAACAACATCAAGTTTGTAGACAAGATTTGTCTAATAGGCTTATTAACCGTGGTTACACAAAGCATCACATCTCTCATACCATTGACCAGACCAACCATGTGACACATTCAAACTTATTACAATACAAACATTTGAAACAAGATGACAATTCCAATTCTGTCCAACCAATTAGGTTCGTAACAACCTATGGAAATAACACATCCAGATTTAGGGAAATTATCACTAGACATTGGGACATACTAAAATCTCATGAATTTCTTAATGAGATTTTACCAGAGCAATGTGCTTTCTCATATCGCAGGGGACGCACTATACACTCTCGCCTTACTCATTATAAGAGGTACACACCTGAGACTACTGTCCAAACCACCTTATTTGGTGATCCTTTGGTGGGTTGTTTCCCTTGTGATCATTGTAGTACCTGTCAACACATCTCAAAAACCAAGGAATTCTCTAGTAATAACACATCACAACTTTATAATATTACCATCTTTGGTAATTGTAGCTCAGATTGGGTTATTTATTTGGCCACCTGTACCTGTTCTGCTTTTTATGTGGGTCACACATCTAGGCCAGTTAAATTAAGAATCAGTGAACATTTTAGTGCGATCAGAAATAAACGTGTGTCTAATGCCCTATACAAACATATTACTAATCACCCCACTGCTGTTTTCAAATTTGTGATTATTGACAAGATTCAAATGCATAGGAATTTTAAAGCAGGTTGGCACACTAAGCTCAATAATATGGAAAACATGTGGATAACCAGATTAGGAGCATTGTTCAAACCTGGGCTTAACGAAATAGAATAACATGTTTACAATTATTTAGTTTGTGTGAATTTACTAAGCTTTTCACAATTTACATGCATTTTGATTGACATTATGACTCCTCATTATTACAGTATATAGGTGAGTTATCCCATTAACAATAATAATAACATATATTCTTTATCTTAATGTATAATTATGTGGATTATGCCAATCATTCTGTTTTTGTAATATTGTACTTTGGTCCATTTATATTTATAATTACTATTTTGTTGTTCTTTTTTGCTTTAACATTTATATGTAGTAACTACTAGAAGATCTTCTATCATTTTTTATTTTCTAAATGGAATTGTCAATGTATACTTTTTCTGCAATATTTCTTTAAATTTTTACTATATAAGACCAGGATGTTGGGAGCTACACAACTTTCTGTCATGATTCTTTAGCATTGAAAAAGGCTTTGTATAGCGGAAACCAGTCTGCTTGCTGTGAGCCATTTATATGGCTTTAACTTTTTGAAGAAATTAAATATTTTCCCTGCTAAACCATTGTGCTAGTCCACATTTTTGTCTTACCTTTCGTTTTGGTTTGGACCGAGCACTTAGTCCCTCGTGCGTGTTTTTGGTCTGTTCGAGTTATTGAGTGTTGTCTTGTGATTTTGCTGTTTATTATTAAATATATTTAAACATTTTAATTGTGGCTGGTTTGTTTAGACATATTAAGCTCTGAGAGTACTTGCATATGTATTTGGTGACGCTGTATAGGCCACTCCTAAATAGCCTTGCTGTTGGTCACACTTACCATTTGGATAATAGTAACATTACACAGTAGAATCGGTCACCCTTTGGGAAGGGCCTTATAGTAGCTGATAAGTAGAGCTGGTTGTTGGCAGTGATAACTATCTTTTAGTCTGGGCAAAAGGGGGCATAGCTAGTAAGCCTGCACCAGCCTTTCCCAGGAGTGTGTGTGTTTGTATAAAAATCAAATCTCAAAGTGTGTGTGTGTGTGTGTGTGTGTGTGTGTGTGTGTGTGTGTGTGTGTGTGTGTGTGTGTGTGTGTGTGTCAGCTACTTGGGCAGGGACACGAAGCACTGGTTGGACAGAGAGGGTGCTGGAGGTTTTGGCTTGACCACTCAGCTGAGATCTTACCCCTATAGTTGTGCCAGTAGAGAGTCTTATTGGGGATCTGGAGAGAGAGGGAGAAACCAGCCCCAGACTGACTGTGATCTCTGCATGCTCTTAAGGGAAATTGCACTTTACTGTGTGTGTACTTGTTATCCTCCCAGTGTGCACGTCCCTCACTGGTGTTAGTGGTGAGGATTGAGACTCCTTCATTACTGGGCCAGTGCAGGGGCATCACACTGATTACTGTGTATGTATTCTGAAGAGTTTATTTGTGTGCAAAGTGCAACTATTTCGTGAAGTACAGTCAAAGTATAGCCATTTCAAAAAGTTTCTTGTGCTGGATATGTCTGTTTGCAAAGTGCTGCCATTACAGATTGTTTCTTGCACTGTAAAAAGTTGCCTATCAAGGTACTGCCATCGTGAAGTTATTTGTTATGTGTCTTACTGATAAGAGATGATTTCTTGCAATACAGTAATTCAAAGGTGTTACAGTGCCTGGGAGAGTTATTTTGCAGAGTATGCCCAATAGCATAGTTTTGAAAAGCCCAACAGAAACACAAAAGTATAAGGGCAAGTTTACAAATACTGGCATAAATTTCTGGCATATGCGTATGTGCATGTGTTTGTGATTATTTGCAAAACCCTTTACTGGTATTTGTTAATATGGCAGATGGGTTCTACCTGACATAGTCGAAACCACACAACACCGACAACCACATCACCGACACCACATATTCGACAGTCCATAAACACGAAACCACACATAACCGACAACGAAATAACCGACGGTACACAAACACGAAACCCCATACACTGCACACACCACAATAACAATTAAAAACAAAACACATCCCCATTCCACAAACCACACACACAACACAAGCACACCAAAATCCTTACAAGCCCACACTAAACCTTACCCTAACCCTAAGGTCCGTCACTATCGCACACTTACCTACCCGGTACCTAACCCTAACTCACTTAACCGCCCTATCGCTCCTAACCTAACTCACTTAACCCACCCCTATCGCTCCCTAACCCTAACTCACTTAACCCACCCCTATCGCTCCCTAACCCTAACTCACTTAACCCACCCCTATCGCTCCCTAACCCTAACTCACTTAACCCACCCCTATCCCCACAGACCGTCAATCTCCACACTTACCTGCCTCGCACCCTAACGTCCGTCACTACCGCATACTCACACAGCCTTTCCCCATGTCGGCATCCTCGGCGTTGGTGTTGTCATCCGTCGTGTCGGTCTTCTGCATTGTCGATGTTCTGCCACTCGCGATTCGCGTCGGTCTTCTTCGATGTCGATCTTCTGGAGCTCCGGATTCCGTTGTCGGTCTTCTGCGCTGTCGACGAAGTCAGGTAGAACCGGCAGATGGATTTTGAAAGCCCTTACCACTTGTATATGATCAGAATATTGCAGAAAATTGGAAAATATTTGAGCAAGAGTATGATATTTTTATATAAGCAGCTTATTCCGATAAAGATGCATGCAGCAAAGCATTCATTTTGTTAAACTTAGCTAGGTCTGAGGCCATAGAAAGAGAGCATTCATTTGTGTATATACCAGCAGTATATGAGGGAGAAGGTGAAAATCATCATATTGTTGTACAGGCTGAATCAAGGGAGGACCCTGAGTGTTTGAAGAGCAAGTTCAGAGAAATATGTAATCCCCAGACAAATATTACATTAGAGAGGCATTTGTTTTACATAAGAAATCAGAAACCAGGGGAAACTTTTGCAGTTTATATAACTGACCTGAGAAACAAAGCTAAAATGTGTCAGCTTGGTGATTTAAAAGGTGAGTTAATAAAGGACAGGCTTGTGTGTGGTGTTAATAGTACTGCTGTGAGAAAGAGATTGCTTCATGACAGTGATTTAACATTGAGTAAAGCCACAGAGATTTGTCAGATCCATGAGGGGACAGAAAAACACACAAGTATGCTTGTGAGTGACAAGAACATAGTTTCAGCAGGCTCCACAGCAATAGTAGCTAGTATGCAACACATGGCAAACAGAATGTTGGCCTAAGTACATGGCAGCCACAGCCCCTTCTGGCTCACCAATGAACCCACGTAGCTTTCCAGCAAGTTCTAAGACTAGTTCAGTTAAAGGAGCACATTCCTCTGTGCAGTATAAGCATGAATCAGGAAAACCCAAGTCTAGCTTTATTGTTAACTGTTGCAATTGTGGTGCCAATCATGAGTCTAAAAGAAATGCTTAGCATTCGGTCAGCAATGTCACAAGTCTAAAAAATGGGAATCATTCTCAAAAGTTTTGCAAATCAAGTAAACCTCACACAGTTGTAAAGAAAGGTCAGACAAGAAAGCAAGTTGATCAAGTAGAGATGCAACAGTCAGCTTTCTATGTAGATGGTGTATCAGTAGTCGGTGAAAGAGATGTTGCAGTGAATTTATTGGCAAAGAGCAAAATGTTTTGTACTGTCCGGATCAATGGTAAATCTATGTAGCCTCAAGTAGATACTAATTCAAAGTGTAATGTTATATCAGCAGACACATTTGCTAAAGTAAGAGCTAATGGAACAACTCAGTGTGGCCAGTAGTGTGAAACTTGCTGCTTATGGAGGTGAAGAAATTCAAACCAAAATTTCAGTGATGCTTTCATGTTATTTGGCCAAAAGTTGTTACAACTTGTTGTTCTATGTAGTCCAAAGACCAGTACAGTCTTTATTGGGTCTCAAAGATAGCTTGAGAATGAATCTGCTTTCTTTTACCAAAGAAGTTCATTACATAAGTGCATGTCCTATAGTATCAATTTTTCTGAAGCCATTTTCTCAGAGTATACTGATGTTTTTCATGACATGTTGGGCAAACTTCCAGTTGTGTATTCAATGAAGTTAGACCCAGAGGTCACTCCAGTAGTTAGACTGGCAAGAAGAGTTCTGATAACTGTGCAGGATCAAGTCAAGGCTCAGCTGGATAAAATGGTGCAGCAAGGTGTATTTTGCCCAGTTACAGAACCAACCAAATGGGTGTCATCTATGGTAGCAGCTCACAAAAAAACTCAGATGAAATCAGAATGTGTATTGACCCAACAGATTTGAATAAAGTATTGAAAAGACCGTATCATCAATGCGTGCAGTCGAAGAGGTCACAGCCCTAATACGGAATGCCACTGTCTTTTCTGTCTTAGATGCAAAAAGTTCATTTTGGCAAGTGATGCTTCATCACAAATTCTCATTACTAACCACTTTTGGTACCTCATTTGGCAGGTACAGATTCCTAAGGATGCCATTTAGAATAAATTCTGCAAGTGAAATCTTCCAGCGTGCAATAGAGCAAATTTTTCCGTGTTATCCTTGTGCCATAATTGTAGATGACTTATTGGTTGGAGGCAATGGTGATGCCGAGCATGACAGAAACCTAAAGAGAGTTCTAGATAGAGCACGTGAAGTAAACCTGAAGCTCAGTCCTCTGAAGTGCAAATTCAGGCTACCAGAAGTTACATATGTAGGTCATTTATTTACCAATACTGGCTTAAGACCAGACCCAACCAAGCAAGCAGCTATCCTTGAAATGTAGCACCAGACAATATTCAAGCTCTACAGCATTTCCTAGGCATGGTCAACTATATAGGCAAGTTTATACCAGACTTCAGTTAGTTGACAGCACCTTTACAAGAGTTAACGCACAAAAATATTCCACGGTCATGGTTAGAACATCACCATAAAGCATTTGATGACCTTAAGCAGAAAATTGCCACCCCACCTACATTAAGCTTCTATGATGTAAATAAACCAGTCACTCTTTCCTGTGATGCTTCAAATTTTGGTCTTGGAACAGTTATACTTCAAGAGGGCAGACCAATAGCCTATGCATCTAGAACACTTACCCAAACTGAGATGCAATATGCTCAAATTGAGAAAGAACTTTTGGCAATGGTATTTGAATGCTCCAAGTTTCATGATTATATTTATGGTCGAGCTATTCAGATTGAAAGTGACCACCAACCTTTAGTTACTATTCCAATGAAGCCTATGCATTCAGCTCCAGTGAGATTACAACGAATGATGGTCAAATCACAAGAGAACAACTTAAAAATGGTCTATATGAAAGGCAAACTACTCTATCTGGATGATACCATACCCAAATCACCCAGAAATATGATGGAAATGCTTGACGCAGAGAATTTTAACTTTGACATGATGGCAGTCCATAATTTTTCTACCACTAGGCTTGATGAGTTAAGAGATCACACAAAGACTGATCCAGTTTTGCAAAAGCTCTGTCACTACATTAATGGTGGATGGCCATCAAAGCAATCTAGTGTACCACCTGAAGTGCAAACCTATTTTCCTTACAGAGTTGAATTGTTCATGGAAGATGGCATTATTTTCAAAGGTCCTAAAAGTGTTGTTCCTGTTTCCTTATAACAAGAATATATTCAGATTTTGCATCATGGTCACCCAGGTTCTGCATCCACTAAGAGAAGAGTGAGAGAATTAGTATTTTGGCCTTCATTACTGAAATACATTGATACAGTACTTTCTTCTTGTTGAGTATGCAATAGTACTAAACTGCATTTGCAGACAGAACCATTTCAGCTAAGTCACATTCCTGAACTACCTTGGTCAACAGCAGCCATTGATATTTTCGAGTAGAACAATCAACACTACTTAGCATTGGTAGACTCTTATTCAGACTGGCTTTGAGATTGACTTATTACCTAACTTAACATCCACTGCTGTTATTACTAAGTTGAAACATAATTTCTCAGTCCATGGTAGTCCACACAAAGTAATCTCTGGTACTTAATTTACTAGTCAGTTGTTTCAGAAATTTTCAAGAGAATGGGACTTTGTACATGTTACTAGCAGTCTTGGATATCCACAGTCAAATTTTATTTTTTTTATTTATTTTATTTAACATTTATTTACCTGGAAAGTCCAACCTGGAACAAAGACAATTTTCAGTGGAAGCCCAGAGAGAAACAGTCCAGATACATGTTTTTGTAACATGGGAGAAAACTGGATGACCCGCAGAAACCCCACATGAATGCAAGGAGTACATGCAGACTCCACACAGAAGGCATTCCATCCAAGAATCGAACTGGAGGACCTCATGCTGTGAGGCAACAATGCTACTGCTGCACCACTGCGCCATTATTGGTCTAGCAGAACGTGCAGTGCAGAGTGCAAAGCAATTACTTTTAAAGGTCAAAGTGTGACAATACTGATCTCTTTTTGAATTTACTTAATCTCAGAAACATATCCCGTGACAATATTGTTGGCTCACTTGCTCAAAGACTTCTTTCCAGGCAAACCAGAATGATGCTACCTATTAGTTCCAGTTTATTGAGACCTAAAGCTAAGAACAACAGAACCATTAAAGCTCAACTATTCAAGAGGCATTCAGTACAGAAGTTCAGTTATGATAAATTGAGAAGATTTCTTCATCCGTTGAGGAAAGGAGAGACGGTGAGAATTCAAATGGCAAAAGGTTTAGACGGGATTGGTCAAGATACTGGAATATGTGCCAAGCCGAGATCCTACCTTGTAGAATCCGTGGGTATGGAGTACAGGCGAAATTGCAGGCATCTCCTTCCTGTACCAGAATCATCATCACCATGTTGCTTTAGTGACACAGACTGTAGATATCAGAGTGAAACAAATGTTGTTCCCATTCCAGAGTGTTCTCCTACCCCTGATTCCACTTCTGAAGATGTTCCAAACAATTCTAAGACTGACATTTTACAGAGACAGACCCAGTTGCTAAGCCCAATTCCCAGTTTTTTGTCACATGATATGGACAAGTATCCAGGCACAGTATGAAATATGCAGCAACATGGACTTAACTGTATATATATATATATATATATATATATATATATATATATATATATATATATGTACCTTATCTTGTGTAAATGCATGATAGAGAACTGTGCATGATATCTACATGTCAAATAGATTCATAACATTGCATGTTTAATTTTTTTTCAAGCAGGAGGATGTAGATCAGAGTGCATGTGCTGTGTTCCGTGTCTTTAAGAAGCATGTCAAAGATGTAGCGTGCATGTATAAATGCCAGGCATGTGCCATTCCTAGTGAATTTTGAGAGTGCAGCCAGAGAGTAAGCATGTATGATTCCAGCAGTTAGTTTGTATATAAGTTACTTAAGTTAAAGTCAGTTAACTTCTATCATGATGTGTTTGTATAAAATAAAGCTGCTTGAACAGAATCCACAAACACTCTTCTTTTGTGTCCAAAGTAGGAGCATGACAGAGTGCATATTGTGAAGCTGTGCAAACTGATTTGTCTGAATATGAGTGTAATCTCAGCAGAGGTCTACAGCAAGTGGGACACAGGTAAAGGCTCATGAGCAACATTAAAAGAACCAACCACAATTATGGACATTATCAGAATAATACCACCACTAATCCCATGTCTGTGACATAATGTGTGATGTGGAGTGATAAGAGATGAGTCTGCACACACACACTTGAACAACTACTATGATACATGCACACTCTATGAGGGTAACCATGTACACTGTCCTGCGCTGTAACATCTGATGGAGGTGTTAGTAGGGACACTGCTATACCTCTATGTGACATTATGAGCAATGCAGGCTAGTTGACTGGCATGCATGGCTATATATATATATATATATATATATATTTATATATATATATATATATATATATATATATATATATATATATATATATATATATATATATATATATATATATATATATATATATATATATATATATATATATATATATATATATATATATATATATATATATATATATATATATATATATATATATATATATATATATATATATATATATATATATATATATATATATATATATATATATATAGATAGATATATATATATATATATATATATAGAGAGAGCACAATCCACACCGTCACAAATGTTATCCATGCCATTAATGTTGTCAAACACCTATGTATGTACTGTGTGCACCACCAGAGCAGGTGGCACAGATGCATCTGGTGTAACAACTTGATGGTGGTTCCGCACCATCAGACAGTAATGTTTATGCCACAAAAAGAATTCCTAGGTATGGCCAATAAGCTGTGTGTCATCTCATTGTGACAAAGTGGTACACTTCACTTATGCATCACTGGAAGATGTGTAGGGAGGTACATGAAGAAGGGTGCATTGTACTCAGTTATTGGTGCAATGAAGGCAGGGAATTGGAGGTATTATAGCCTCTGATGTGGAAGTCCTTCACATACTCAATACTTATGTTACATACAAGGGAGCAGTCAACATGTGACCACATGCTGGGGGATGTTCCAATTACCATCTACTGAAGGACACAGGCCACATACTTATTGGTCTGATTATAGGGTGTGATGTCCACATTATCCTTGGATTGTGATTCTGCTTTCCTGATGTAACAACCCTGCCCCATGTTTTCTTGTCATTGCAGGTGTTGTCATGGCTGTGGCAGCAGTCTTTGGTGTGTGTTGATACTGTCTGTGTTATACTAATATCACAGTTGGAGTCAATGATTGCCCACAATCTGTAGTCCTTCCGGCAGCTGTGTGGACACAGAATGTGTAGGTTATCTGCGATGTCCATCACTTAAATAATGGACAGGAAAGGGCCTAGCAGACAGCCCTGATGTATGGACCTGATCACTGGACCTGAGATATAGGTCACTTCTCTCCTTTCAACATAGTGAGATGCCACGTATTGATACACTGGTCTATCCACTTGGTGATATAGCTGTTTATGGCCATATCTGGCAGTGTTGATTCAATACCTCAGTGTGGATTTGTGTTAAATGCCTTGGCCTGGTCAAGTTCCACAGGATGACAGTTTTGTCATCATGCATGCCCTCAATGACATCTTTGAGAAGATCTATCAGATGTAACAGACACGATGAAGCATTAACAACTCACAAAGGTCTGTTACACACAGAACAGGATATTACTAGCGTTCATTTAGAAAAGGTCCATGATGACATGTTGGTCACAGTTGAGGAGAGTCAGGATGCATTTATACATGCATGCATCAGATGCTGTCCCCCCAACTCTGATCCATGTTGATGTGCACCCTTCTATGGGAACATAGCCTATGTGGAAGGTGTGTTGAAATGTGTATTCAACCATATCAGGAAGCTATATGTGTTGAGTCACACCATAGATAATCTGTGATGCTGTCACAGCTCATTGTTTCTATGTGATATGCCTGGATGAAGGTAAGACAATGCATACTGGCCTATGGTTTTGTCACAATTCTCTATGAAAGTATCATTGAGAAACTCTCCCAGCTGGAGATTAATCCTTACGTCACTAGATGGGTAACCAATTGCCTTACTGACAGAACACATACTGTAAAAGTTGATGAATCAACCTGTACCAATAGAGTTGTCACCATTGGTGTACCACAGGAATCTGTGCTTATCCTTTTACTGTTCTGAATCTATTTTTCAAAAGTTTAGGTTAAAGTATATGGTCTTTGGCTTACCACGTTTGCTGATTCTTGCATACTGGGTGCAATAATTGAGTCCACCAATGATGATATAATACAGGAGGGGCTAACACAGACAAATGACTGGTGGCAAAGCCACAGTATCTACAAATAAATGCAGAAATGTATCTTTATTTTGTCCTTCTGAAAAGTGAACTTCCATGCTAATTACAGCATTGACAACAGTCCTGATATGCTGAAACCCAAGTGATGCAATGATTGGGAACACATGTAAATAGCAATCTGAACTTCGACCACCAAGTGTCCACACTGGTATTGAAAACCTATGTTTTGCACAGCATAAGTCAAGCTATCGTATTCAGATTGTAGGATTGTATGACAGCACTGTACTCAAACCTCATCAGAACACTAATACAGTATAATACTCTCTTTTAGGTTCATAGGTTCATAGGTTGGTACTAGGCTGTCGGCCCTAGGGTCTATACAAGCCTAGCCATAATAATTCCCTGGCTATTTCTTCCCACAGTATTTACTTCCCTGGACTCCTGTCTAGCAGGGTGACTGACGTGATCCCCAGGGTGAATTTCCTATCTCCCATCCAATCATCAAGGTTCCTTTTGAAGAGGACCAAAGAGGCGCTCTGCTTGACATGTATGTGCAGTCTATTCCAGAGTCTGGGAAGTCTCTGGGTCAGGAAACTATCCCTCCAGCATGTTTTGTTCATTTGTGATGACAAGGTTTAGATCCCTGGAGCGTGTATCTCTGAGGGATTGGGATTTCTTTAAATGTAGCATGTCCAACAGCTCTGGGTTTGACATGGCCTTGTATGTTAAGCAGAGATCTCCTCTGAGTAGACAATATGCGACAGAGTATAGGTGGAGTTTTTTTAGATGGTCAGCATACGGCATCTGCTTTAGGCCTGTGATTCTTTTAGTGAGATATTTCTGTGGCCTTTCCAGTTGTTGCAGATGTCTTGAGAGGTACTTACCAAATGGGGTGTTGTATTCTATAATGGGTCTAATGAGGGATGAATACAGTGGGAAAATGACCTCCTTTTTTCTGGATGAAAAGCCCTTAGTGATAAGGTGTGCCACGTAGAAGGATTTCCTCACTGTTGTGGTGATGTGGTTATCGAAGGTGAGACCACTGTCCACCTGTGTCCCTAAGTCTCTTATCAAACTTTTGGTGTTTAGTGTACTGCCACCTGTGTGGTAATTCATGGGTATATGTTTTTTCTCAAAGGGGATAACTATACATTTCTTGACATTGAGCTTGAGCCCATGGCTCTGGCACCAAGCATCTGTTTCTGTAAGGCCATTTTGTAGAATATACACATCATTTGGGGATTCAGTAATGGCTCCCAGTTTGCAGTCATCTGCGAACTTTGTTAGCCAGAGTCCCTTAGTGTTGGCCTGTACTTCAATGAAGTAGATGCCAAACAAGAGCAGTCCCATTACTGAACCCTGAGGTACTCCACTTGTCTGGAGCTGGATTTGGAGTTGGCTACTTTTACAGTGTGGGTTCTGTCAGTAAGCCAATTGGCAACCCATCAAGTGACGTAGGGATTAATGCCCAGCTTAGTAAGTTTATCTATAATTCCAGAGTGGGGGATGGTGTCAAAGGCCTTGGTGAGGTCCAGATAGGCTGTGTGGATGACCTTACCCTAGTCCATGGCTCTGGAGACTGATTCGAAGAAGTCAGTCAGGTTCAGGAGACAAGCTCGGCCCTTCACGAACCCAAACTGCATGGGGTCTAGTGTTTGAAGGTTGCCAATGTCTTTGTTTATAAGTTCGGTGATAATATGTTCCATGGCCTTGCAGATCAGTATCATCAGACTGATGGGGCAGTAGTTCCCGGGATCCAAGGTGGATCCCCCCTTGTGGAGTGGGATAACTGCAGCTTTGCGCCACTCAGTGGGCACAAAGCCTGAGGTGAGGCTATGATTAAACATGACACTTAGGTAATGTGCCAGTTCATTTTGTAGTTCATGTAGTACACAGCCTGGGATGTCATCTGGTCCCATGGATGCTGTATTCTTAGCTTTGGAGAGTGCATTTTTTACCTGTGTGGCCATTATTACTAGAATTTGACAACCGTTCGGTATTGAGATGGGCCCTTTAGGGGGTGAGAGGGGGTGAAGTTTGCACTGAATAGATCTGCCAGAATATTACCCTTATTGAGCATATTAACATGGTCATTAGCAGAGTGATTTTATGATTTTGCACTGACTGGGTATGTCCATGGAGACATAGGTTTCACCCCAGGAATGAATTTACAATCACCCATCCAGTAGTCAAGGTTGTGTTTGAAACAGGTCCTTAAGGGCCACTGCTTCACATGCAGTGGGAGGCTTTTACAGAGGAGTGGCAATCACTGGGAGATATAGCTGTCTTCCCAGCATGTTCTGTTTATGTCGCAGGCTAGGTTGAGATCCCTGGAGCAAGTTATTCTTCTCCCATTTGATTTGCATATGTCCAGCATATCCAGTAGGGCAGGGTCTGAGACTGCTTTGTAGGCCTGGCAAAGATCACCTTTCAGCAGCCTGCATGATATTGTGTACACTGACAAGTTTTTCACTCTCTCCATGTATGTCATGTTTTGGAGGCCCTGGATTCGCCAGGTCACAAATCTTTGTGTTTTCTCCAATTGCTTCAAGTATCTGGTGAGGTACAGACAAAAGGGAGCATTGTGCTCAATTACTGGTCTGATAAGAGCAGAGTATAGCAGACCTATGGCTTCCCTGGTCTTGGATGTGATGCCCTTATTTATTAGGTGCACAATGTAGAATGCATGTCTCACCACTATGGACACATAGTGATTGAAGCGTAGGTTGCTATCAATGTGTGTTCTCAAGTCTTGCAACACTGTGTTTGAGCTTAGAGGGATGCTCTCTCTCTCTCTCTCTCTCTATATATATATATATATATATATATATATATGTATGTATATCATAATGTGCAGGGGTACTTCATTGCTAACGGAGACAATGAGGCATTTTTTTATTTAAGGTTCAGTCCATGAGTTTGTGACCAACCACTTGTGTCAGCCCCTTCTGTAATATCTTAACATCATTGGTGGACTCTATATGACTATGTCTAGTTGATGTTTACCTGCAAACTTCGTACGCCACAGGCCATCTACCTTTGCCTGGTCTTCAGAAAAATAGTTTCCAAGAAGTTGGGAGCCCAGCACAGATTCTTGTGGTATTTTACTGGTAAGTGGTCTAGTGGTGGAGGTTCAGTCCCCAATTTTGACAGTGTGTGTTGGCTCTCCATCTAGTAATGTATGGGTTAATTTCCAGATGGGAGATTTTCTCTATGATACCTGAGTAGGGGACAGTGTCGCAAACCTTGGATAATTCCTCATAGGTGGTATGTCCTGTTATCCCCCACCCGGGTGTTTGGGTGTCAGTATCATAGAAGTCCACTAGGTTTAATAAGCAGGATCTACCCTTGACAAAACCAAAATGGGTTGGGTCAAATGTGTTGAAGGTCACCTATGTCCCTGTGGATAAAGTACATGTGATTTCCTTCCCTAGCCTTGCAGATAAGGCTTTTAGCTTATGGATCAATAGTTCTAGTTGTGTATGTTACACGATTGACATGCATTGCATATCACACAACATTTGGTATAAATTTCTGTAGTGTAGGTGATATATGTTTAGAAAAAGTGCTGCGACACCAGGGTTGCACTGCTTCTGTGGAGGCAACACATGGCTGTATTGTAAATGTGTCACATAATGTTAGATAGGTCCTTCAGTTTGTTATGTTTCCACATGTAATTTCATGTCATAGAGAGGAAATGGACAGTAAACAGCAGTAATACATAATATTTATTTTTCCATAGTGTGGAAAGCAGTGGGTTTGTGCGACGGTTGGTAAGTGTTTGCGCATGTGAGATACACATTTCCAGTACTTTCCCATGTTTGCACATAGTTAAGCAGTGTGGCTAAGGTCCATGCGAGTCATATTGGTAAAGTCTGAGAATTAGTATTGAGTCTGTGAAACATCCCCACTGCATAACTGACCCTGTGGCAGCAGGTGTAAATGCACTGATACGTTTCTTTTTGAACCTAGATGATACTGGGCTTGAATCCAGGTGTATCTAATACTTTTAAATGCTTTTAAGTAATCATTGACAATGTCATGACATGAATTCTTTATAGTACATGCATTGCTGTGTGTTTGCATAGCACAGCAGGGTTAAGCAGCATCGCAGAGATAACCACAGTATTTTGCTGCCGCTCATCGTCACTACACATTGGTGCACAATGCACACCTCGACGCAAACATACAGCCCAAAAAGTGAAGGGATCCATTGCTTTTTCTGCTACTTATGTGTGTTGTGTGTGATTCTATATTCTGACCAGATTAAAGGTGTTAAAATGAGGCAAATAGAAATGTGGTGAAATGAGGAAGAACAAAGGGAAAGTAATATAGGAATGTGCAGGAGGGAGGGAAGGAGGTAGGAAAGAACCATAGCTATCCATTTCTTTAACAGTGTAAACTGAAAATATGTATGGAATACTAACTGAATTTGGACTGTCACCTCCAGAAAGAGGGGTGGCAACAATGCAATCATGTATAGCTAATTGGACTGAATCAAGTGTGTCAAGAAGACACGTGTGCAAAATGGAAAGCTATGTATGGAACAATGTTTAGTTGTTGCAGAGGTGCCCATTTTTTTAATTCAGTAAGAAAGGACTGCTGGGTAAAAGACATAGGTATGTATGGGTCAGGTAAGTTAGATAGGTGAGGAAGAAAATGCAAACATACACGAAAAACAAGACAAGAGACAGGGACGGTGAAGGACACAAAAGACTGGGGGACACTATGATTGGGGTGAGGGAGGGGACAATCCATGCTCGTGATGGCAAGCTTGGAGATAGTGAGAATTGAGTCTTCACACACTGGACTGTCATGACATTCACCTTACTCCACTGGTGGCTGGAGTGCTAGGCATCTCCTCCTTCTGCTCCTATGGACCATGAGGGAGAGCAGCCTCTCCATCTGGTGTAGGCTTACATCAATGGTGCAGTACACGACCATAAACAGCATCCCTGGCAACTCACTGCAGATGATGAAATCACCACCTCTGCCCCTGCTCCTGGAGGGTACCACTGCATAAGCTTCTGGGGAACTACTACCTGAGGGTGTAGGTAGTGCAGTGGCAGCAGAAACAGTGCTGCAAGGTTGGCTGCCAGAGGTGTTGGGCATCAGTGCTGGAGCTGGTGGAGCTGAGGCAGGTTGATCCACTGGGGCCGGCCTACCTCGCTGTGCTGTGTAGCATTTAGTGATGTGGTACACATGGATGACATGGACACATTTTGATGCCACATAATAGTAAATAAAAAAAGAGAGATGAGGGTTGGGGTGAGAGAAGAAAAGAGATAAAATTATTACCATCATATGTGACATACAATGCATTAATACAATTATACAATATTACATTTAAGTATACATTCTAACAGATACACACTATACTACAGATTGCTGAACATAATCCTTGAAATGTTCATATATTGCACATGTGTTCCAATTATACAGATTACAGTTTACAGCAGGGCATTTGTGCCACTGGTATACAGTTTTTAATTTAATGTAAATATTATAGAAGAAATAACAGTATTGTATAGTTGAGAATTGCGGTATTTGAGCACACAACCTCCGGCTACAGTCTAATATTGGACTCTTACAACTGGCGTGTGATACATACTAATGCATGCATACTTTCTTTTACAGTTGGGATATGCATGTTCAATTTTATACAACTCTATAAAGACCAAAAAAACTGTCTTTAATGTTTGTTAGAATAACACTTCTTTTCTGCTGCATAGATACCACTTGATGCCCTCAGTCTCTCCAATTGAGTAACATGAACTTGCCTATTGAATTCATGCTGTCAGCTGGTGAAAGAACAGAAAAGAACAAAAGAACATTATGCATATCAGTCTTGCCTATATTTACCTTTCTAAGTCTTACAAGTACACTTGCAATGTCATACTAACACAGCTGTGGGATGTCTGCAGTCTCAAATTCCTCCAAACAGTGGTTGACAGTATACCTTTTACTTCCGTGTAGGTCATTAAAATTATGCCTATATTGTTCGCCAGTGTGTGGGATACCAGTGGCATTGGATACAGACTGGACCAAACTATTCCACACCTCAGACTTGTATTGGGAGCTAGAATAGTCACCCTGCAAAAGCCTTTGGCTGTGGTGCTTTATAGTAGTCCAATAAATATTCCAGACTCCTGGACACCCCACCTCTGTGCCCTAAACCTGGTACCTTCCTCTCTAACACAAGCCATGTCTACCAGCTGAACTAGACCAATGGAGACTGATTCTTTCCCACCAATTCTAGTTATCACATTTACTGGTAGTGTGCAAACTGATCAACAATGGCAAACATGTTTGCGTGATGTTAAATGGAGAGCAACAATGCCAAGTACGGAGGAATTAAATAATTGCAATTGGAAGGTTGATCGGACACTTGGCCTTAGTTTGAGGGGTGTCGACTTATGTAGCCTGGAAATATATATTGGAAATTGGAAGGTAACTGTTAGGCAAATTAGATTTGCAGACATGCACTGGGGGCATAAATGTAGCACTGAGGGGCATAAATGTAATGACATGAAACATTTGTTTTTACCTTTATACACTGAGAAAATTGATTTTTACATTGTGGGATTCAAACCTAGGCATAAGGGACAAAACATTGTCTTCCACCCTGTTGATTTTCCATCTTTGCCACAGAAGAAGTACTGCTTAGACATTGTCAGGAATCATACATAAATACATGTGACAGTATGAGCTGTTACACATGTATGTGTGTGACCTGACAAGGTTATTGTATATTGGAATTTGTCCCGTTTTATTAGCTTTTTGACTCTATTGTGTAGTTCTAGGAATGTTTGTCTAGCTGCGGGGGTTTTGGTTTTGTGCCAGTGCATTAGTATGTAGCACACACCAGTTGTAAGAGTCCAATATTAGACTGTAGCCAAAGGTTGTGTGCTCAAATACCACAATTCTCAAAGAATGTAACTGGCATGCTCTAAAGTACCTCAGTCTAGATGACGCAGTTGAATTTTTTAATACTACCTTCCTAAACATCCTTAATTACCATGCCCCCATAAGATTTTCCAGAACCAAAGCACAACCCTCCCCATGGCTACAGAAAACCACTAAGTCAGAAATGAAAAACAGGGATAAAGCCTGGGAGCACTGGCGCAAAACCAAAACCCCCGCAGCTAGACAAACATTCCTAGAACTCCGCAATAGAGTCAAAAAGCTAATAAAATGGGACAAATTCCAATACTACCAGTCTGCCCTAGACTCCTCACAACACAGCCCCAAACAATTCTGGTCCTCCATAAACTCCATCCTCCACCCAGGTAAAGTCAGTACCCCTCCTCCTAACATCCCTCACTCCTCAGAAAATATTGCTACCTCATTCAACACACACTTCACCCAAACCATACTATCACTAGATAAACAACACAACCCCCTTCCCCTCCAACCCACACCTTCAACTAGTAATCTCCCCACTGCCTTCTCTTTTTCTCCTGTACCTACCTCCAACATAAAAAACTCTTAACTAAACTTAAACCCACCAAATTAGCAGCAGACAACCTCCCAAGTGAATACCTACAAATCGCAGCTGATGTTCTGGCCTACCCAGTATCCATCTTGATTAACCAATCTCTGTCAGAAAGTTACGTTCCCACATTGTGGAAAGTCTCACATATAATTCCCCTCCACAAAGGCGGACCCTCTGCAGAACTAACCAATTACCGCCCCATAGCTATTCTCTCTCCACTCTCCAAAATACTAGAGAGATGCATACACTCTTAGGTCTCACACTACCTCCTTACTAACAACCTCCTTTCCAGTACTTAGCATGGTTTCCGACCAAACCATAGCACCACCACTGCCTTACTCTCCTTTACTAACACTATCCTTCAGCATAAAAACAATGGCTATCTCTCCTCTGCTACTTTCATAGACCTATCTAAAGCATTTGACATGGTCCCACACAAACAACTTATCTCTGTCCTCAATAACCTATCCTTCTCACAATCAGTCACCAACTGGTTTCAGAGTTACCTGTCTGACCGCCAACAATCCGTTGTATGTCAGAATGACATATCTCCCCAACTACCTGTCTCCGTAGGGGTTCCCCAAGGATCCATCCTTGGACCCCTACTTTTCTCTGTTTACACCAATAATTTAGCCTCTGCCACCAAACATGGCACACTCATCCAATACGCAGATGACTCAACCATCATCTGCTCAGCCCAGTCCCTACCCAAACTGCAAAAAGTTACACAGGAAGCCTTTTCCTCTGTTGAAACATGGTTATCCGATGCCCAATTAATACTCAACCCAAACAAAACTAAACTACTCATCTTCCAACCCACCAAGCATAGTCAAAACAACTCTCACTTTAACATCACAGCAAAAGACAACACCACTATATACCCAACTGAACACACCAAATTGCTAGGAGTGGAAATAGACAATAAACCAAAATTTGACATTCACATATCCATGACCATAAAAAAAGTCCACAAAATGCTAGGAGCATTGTACAGAAATAAACAATTTCTCACCAAAGCAGCAAAGATTTCAATAGCAAATTCCCACCTTATCTCCACCCTACTTTATGCCTCTCCAGTATATACCAACCTAAGGCAATGTGATCTAAACAAGCTAGAGACCTGCTACAACAAAATCGCCAAATTCACCGCAGGGGCATCCTACCGTAGTCACCACTGTCTCTCACTTGCTGAACTGGGCTGGCTTGAACTCCCTCACCTCCTTCAGTGGTATCAACGCTCACTCGCCCACAAACTAGTAAACCATCCACTAAATGTCCCATCCCTCCAGAATCTACTCCAATCCTATCGCACCACCAGACCACTAAGATCCAGCAACAAAAATCACTTGCAGATCACTAAAGCCAATAACTCTGCTGGTGAAGCACTATTCTCTTGCGCCACAGCCAAATTATGGAACTCACTCCCACCCACAATTACCTCTGTACCATCATGCACCAACTTCAAAACTTTATTAAAAGCGCACCTAAAAACATGCTGGCTATGCCCTTGCAACTCCCACTCTAATATCATCCACCCCATCCAACTACTACTTTTCTTTCACCTCCACTAACTACCTTGATGATAGCAAGCTCAGATGCTCATAATCCTAGTATTTATTATACAGCAGGAACTTCTCATTGTTACATTTGTTAATGCCTGTTATGTACTTCACAGATAAAGATTCTAGTTGTCTACTGATGTACTATGTTCTTCATCTGTAAATATGTTGTAAGTAATTTCTATGTTAAATTGTTAATGGCTATGCAATCCTATGTAACTACTGTCTGTTTATTTTACTGTGGAGCTTTTCTCCCCGGGCCTCCGCTGAAAATGGACCCACGTCCAGTCGGACACTCCCGGTCAACAAATTTAAATAAATAAAGTATACATATCCAGTTGTGTATGTGTCTTGGGTAATTGTGAAGGCCAAGTCCAGATAGCAGAGAATGATACTTACAAAACTATAATACTCAGTATACCCTTAGTCATAAATCTGAAAACACAATAATGATGTCTCATCCCTCATACATTTAATTTATATCAGCTCCACTAATTAAAGTGTTATACATGAGCGTGAATATAATGGGAAATGGAACAACAGCAAAAGTGCATGGAATATCCTCTGTTAGAACCCAGGACCATGTGTATGACAGTCCTGCACTTACACTGTCACAACAGTAACAAAAAAAGGTTCCACATGCTGTACTGGAGCCCAGGACCATCTGTACTCCAGCCCTATACTTACACCTGCTGCCACAGGACTAGTTACATGACATTCCCTAATTTGCTAATCATTCTTAAGGTCTCTGTGTTAACTGCCATGCAACATCACTTAGTGGGTTTGGGCGGTGCCCAACAGAATTAATTGAATGTCTCCGGTTTCAGTTATTGGCTGTTTGGGTCCTGTCTGCAGATGTTCTATCTGCTTTCTGGATGTGCCAGTTGTCCAATTTGTACACTGCAGTGCTTCATGCAAATGAGATAAGCACAGACGAACCTGGCATTCATTTTCCTCCATTTCCTGTGATTGGACTAAGCAGAGAATTACACAAACACTGCTCCCCAAAATTAAATAAATAAATAAAAACAAAAAATAAAAGGAAAAAATGGACAACTAGTTGAAATGAAGAAAAGCAATCTTTGACATACACATTAAAAAATATTGGTTTACATGAGATATTTCTACATAGGACTGGATTTGAACTCTCACTCCAATAAATCTTTAAAACACAGGCCAGACGGCCTAGTACTAGAAACTTTTATGCTGATAAATGGAAGAGATTCTGTGCTTGGAACCAAGCACAAGGAACAGATACAGCAAAGCCCAATATCCCTCAGACTTTACAATATTTGACTGAGATGCTTGACAAGGGCCTATCTTTTTTCTTCAATAAAAATCCATGCCTCTGCCATCTCAGCTCATTACAACATGGAGCCTCCCTTCTTTTCTCAACCTCTGCTTAAAAAGTATCATAGTGGGGCCAAAAATTTAAGGCCTCCCAGAAGATCACAAACTCCTGCATGGGACCTCAATTTTGTGCTGGAAAAACTCATCCTGCCTCCTTTTGAACCAGCAGCTACTCGGATATAATATTTTTTATCTTGGAAAACAGCTTTCCTCTTGGCAATCACTTCAGCAAGAAGGGTTTCAGAACTACAGGCTCTCATGGCGGTGGAGCCTTTTATTACATTTTACCCAGACAGGGTGTCCCTCAGGACCAATCCTTTTATGCCTAAGGTGACATCCAGTGTGGCTCTTAACCAAACAATTCACCTGATAACATTTTACCCAAATCCGCAGAACAAGGGGGAGCAGATTCTGCATTCATTGGATGTACACAGACAACTAAGATTCTACTTAAACAGGACCAAATCTATAAGAAAGTCTGAGCAACTACTGGTAGCATTTGCTGCAGGATCAGAGGGGAAGGCTATATCAAAGCAGACTATTTCTAAGTGGATAAGCCACTGCATTCGTTTCTGCTACTTGCACAATGGTAAACCTGTGCCCAAGGGGATCAGGTTACATTCCACCAGGGCTGCCTCTACCTCAGCAGCTTTTCTCAGAGGAGTTCCAACCAAAGACATTCTAGAAGCTGCTATTTGGAGCTCTGTTCATACCTTCACAAAGCATTATCATTTGCCTCTCTTCTCCAAATCCAGGGCAGGCTTTGCCACTGCAGTTCTGCAGGGCCCTATAGCTGATCCTAATGCTATTTAGTTCCATCCTCCCATCCATAGCTTTGGGATTCTACACAAATGTAATGACTGCAACAATGAAACATGAAGAACATAGTACAGTTGTGTACACTTACCATAAATGTAGATGTTCGAGTGCATTCACTGTTGCAGTCCAGGTTACCCACCTGCCATCCCCCTTTTCTATAACTTCTCTTTCCTTCACTATATCCTAAAGCCTTTGTGGTATATTTGCTTTTAGATGAAGGTAAAGTTTATTTTGCTAAAAGTGCATTTTCATATATTCCTGTTTATATATATATATATATATATATATATATATATATATATATATATATATATATTTTTTTTTTTTTTTGCTCAATTTGGGGAGCACCTGACATCTGGGGCAAGAAAAACCTGAATAAAATGGCGTTGGCTGCATGTTTTGTACCCCTGATGACCTGACGTCATGTAAGAGGAGACAGCAACTGACGCAGGACCTGGGACTTTGTTATTCAGGCCAACTGAGGGCAACCTGCCAGCAGATTGTCCAAATGTAATGACTGCAACAGTGAATACACTCGTACATCTACATTTATGTAAGTGTATACAACTGTATTTTGTGGCACAAACAAGGATATGTTGGTATTGCTACTTTTCTTTTTTTTGCATCCAGCCTGTTCATAGGTTCATAGGTTCATAGGTAGGTACTAGGCTGTCGGCCCAAGGACCTATGTAACCCTAGCCAACAAGGTTCCCTGGCTTACGCCACCCAAGAAAGTTATTTTCCAGTGCCACTGTCGAGCAGAGACACAGAAGTGATCCCCGGGGTGTATTTCCTATTTCCCATCCACTCATCAACATTTTTCTTGAAGAGTGCTAATGAAGAACTTTGCTTGACATAGATGGGTAGCCTGTTCCAGAGTATGGGAAGTCTCTGGGACAGGAATCTATCCCTCTAGCATGTCCTGTTTATTGTGATGACAAGGCTTAGGTCCCTAGAGCATGTAGCTCGGAGGGATTGGGATTTCTTTAGGTGTAGCATGTCCAACAGCTCTGTGTTTGACATAGCTTTATATGTTAGGCAGAGATCACCTCTGAGTAGGTGATATGCTACAGAGTAAAGCTGGAGTTTTTTTGAGGCGGTCAGTGTAGGGCATTTGTTTGAGGCCAGTAATCCTCTTTGTAAGGTACTTCTGTGGCCTTTCCAGCTGCTGCAGATGTCTTGTGAGGTACATTCCAAAAGGGGCGTTGTACTCTATAATGGGTCTAATGAGTGATGAGTAGAGGGTAACGATGACCTCTTTTTTCCTAGATGAGAACCCTTTTATGATGAGGTGTGCCACGTAGAAGGACTTCCTGACTACTGTGGTGATGTGACTATCAAAGGAGATACTACTGTCCACCTGGGTCCCAAGGTCTCTTATCATGCATTCGGTGTTAAGTAGATCACTGCCTATGTGGTAGTTCATGGGTACAGAGTTTTTACCAAAGGGGATGACACTGCTCTTTTTGGCATTGAGCTTGAGGCCATGACTCTGACACCAGGCATCTGTCTCAGCAAGGCCCTTCTGCAGGATGTCCACATCATTTGAGGACTTGACTATGGCTCCTAGTTTGCAGTCATCTGTGAACTTTGTTAGCCAGAGGCCTTCTGTGTTAGCCTGTACTTCAGAGAAGTAGATACCAAACAGGAGAGGTCCCAGGACGGAACCCTGTGGTACTCCACTTGTCACTGCTTTGAGGTCAGATTTGGAGTCTGCAACTTTTACAGTGTGGGTTCTGTCAGTGAGCCAGTTGGCAACCCATCTTGTGATGTAGGGATTTATACCTAGTTTAGTGAGTTTAGCTATAATTCCAGAATGGGGGATGGTGTCGAAAGCGCGAGGTCAAGATAGGCTGTGTGAACCACCTTATCCTCATCTACAGCTTTGGTGACTGCCTCAAAGAAGTCGATCAAGTGCAGAAGGCATGATCTGCCTTTCACAAACCTGAACTGGGTGGGATCCAGTGTTTGGAAGTTACCAATGTCTTTGTTTATGAGTTCCATGATGATATGTTCCATGGCCTTGCAGACCAGGCTCGTCAGGCAAATAGGTCCCGGGATCAGTGGTGGCTCTCCCTTTGTGGAGTGGGATAACTGTTGCTGTGCACCATTCAGTGGGCACAAAGCCTGATGTGAGGCTATTACTGAACATGGTGCTTAAGTGGGGAGCCAGTTTGTTCTGAAGTTTGTGTAAAACGCAGCCTGGGATGTTGTCCGGTCCCATGGATGCTGTGTTTTTGGCTTTAGAGAGTGCAGCTTTTACCTGTGTAGTTGTGATTACAGGGACTCTGCATTCTTCCTGTATAGATATGGGCCCTTTAGGGGGTGAGAGGGGGTAAAGTTAGCACTGAATCTATCTGCTAGGATGTTGGCAATATCAGTTGGTTCTGTAATTTTCTTGGCTTTGTGCTGTAACTCAGAGCAGATCTGGCTGTTGCCGTTGAGATTCTTGACATAGCTATAGAATGCTTTATGGTTGTCCTTTGAATTAGTGGCGATTTTGTTTTCGTAGCTAACTTTGGAGGATCTTATAAGGGATCTCAGCTTCTTACTGAGGCTGACCAGGGAGCTCCTCCACTCATGGGATTTTACTCTCTTTTGCAACAGTTTCTTCCTTCTGTTGTACAGTTTGTTTATGACAGGGGACCACCAGATTAGCTTCCTTTTTTTGGAGGATAGCGTCTTGGTTCTGTTTGGGATAGCACGGTCCATGCACTCGTGTAAGTGCTTATAGAGTGCATTTGTGTAGGATTCAGCAGTTGTAACTGTATTGCCCATCTGCATGGGTGTCATGAAGTTCACTACTTCTGTCTTAAGAAGCATGAAGTTGGCTTTGGAGAAATTTTTTGCTGTGGTTTCCTTAATAGGGGTGGGGGCAGGATGTGGATATCAAGGGTGATTAGCTTATGGTTGGATCGGACGAATGAGGAGTTGACTTCAGGTGTGGAACACCGGTCACTCATGCTGGTAATGACTAGGTCTAGGATATTGTTGCCCCCTGGTGGGGGTGCAGATAAGTTGATCCAGGGCATTGGAGTTTATGAATTTAAGAAAGCGTTGAGCTAAAGAGTTGAAGTCGCCCATTATTAGGGTGTTTGGTTGAACCCTAATATTTTCCAGTACATCAAGAAAAGGGGAGTGGGAATCCTGGGGCATGGTGGGGGATCTGTAGCAAGCTACAATTTGGATTGCAGTTTTGCCCAGAGTTAGTTGCACTTGGATAACTTCGGATGCATTATGCTGAGCAACTAGCCTGGAGGTGTGAATATCCTTAATGAATATGGACACACCTCTGCCTTTGGTGTTTCAGTCCAGGTTACATGGCCGAAACGTGTGGTATGAGTTATAGCCTGGTAGTGCAGGGGTGCTCTCTGAAGCCTTGAACCAGGTCTCATTTACTGCACAGATATCGATGCTCTCCATTTTAGGGAGTGCCTCGAGTTAGTGCATTTTGAGATTTAGACTTCTATCATTGAGTAGCATTACCCTCAGTTTTTGCTTACCTGTTCCTGTTATGGTGGTGAATTTGTTATTTGAACCTTGCCTGAAAAGGGCATTATAGGGGCAGCAAGAGCCTTAGCCAGGCTCTGATGTCAGTTGTTTATATTTCAAATCTCTAGACTGTTTAATGTTTCTCCAGTGGGTAATACTAAGATGCTACCTTTTCTGTTTTATCTGTGAACAGTTATTTTGTAGTTATGTGATGCTTATGTGTATTATCCTTCTGTTGTCTTTTAAGACACCTAGGACTATCCCAGCCTGACATCTCAATCCTCTGAAACCACCCTTCAATGATGCTGAAAATCACGTTATTGTCAATGCTTTAAGGCAACATGGGGCCTTCCTGCTTGAAAGGGAACGGGGAGATATCTCATGCAGAATGCAGATTTGGTGGCAGATTATTGACTATGTTAATGCCATGGGTGGCCATGGAAGGACATATGAGCAGGTGCGCCATAGGGCCACTGACGTCATGTCATCTGCACGGAAGAGAGCAGCTGCAATGGGTAGTGATTGGATGGTTACTGGGGGGCCTGCTACACAGTCACCACTAACACCAAATGAACAGTTTCTGTCTACTGTCAAGGATCCAGACAGTTCCCAGGAATGTGCAGAACAGCATGTTCTCAACACTGGTGCTACTGTTTCAAGGACATCATGCATGTCCCAGGAAGAGCTTCAAGGGGTAGACTTTTGTATCTCAGTTGTTAAATACTGTTGTACAGTAAAACAATTTAAATCAATATGTTATTTCTGTTTCACAATAAATTTTTTGGGAGGGGTAGTGAAGATCGCTATAGTTAACAACACATTCTGATTGATTAACTTACGTTGGAGTTGTCATCCAAGTTCTTGTTGAACTATAGTCAATGGACATATAAAGGGGTTAACATATTACCACCTGTGTTACTGTAAATTGTGATGATGTTGTCCTTACTTTTTGCTTAACTTCTTCCACAACCATCTGGCATGTAGAGGATACCCTCATCTGCAGATGGTAAGCCAAACTTTTTTATGTCAGTACTGATGAGCAATTCAAAGAAATATTTTAGTGAGTGATGTTGATGTCAGGACTATTGTGTGTATTGCTGTACTGTCTTATAGTGGCAGCACTGTTATTTTGTTAGCATATATTGGAGTATAGTAGTTTAGGTATTAATTGTTCTTGTGTTAGTTGTTTACCATCACAAATTATTCTGGCAGTGGAAGTGTGGGATTTCTGCCACCTGATATCAGCATATCAGCAGACTCTGATGATGGTGGTCAAAGAGAGGCACGGTCGGGGGTGCAGATGTTGAATCTGACAGTGAAGTTGGCATATAGTCATCCCATGAAATTCCAACAGACACAGCTAGTAGGCCTATGTCTACCCATTCCAGTGAGCCCTCAGATATTGGACAGGTGGAGGGTGAGACAATTGATCAGGGAAGTGTGGTTACTGTGTCTTCAATGTCTGTTGACTTTGGCCGAAGCCAAAGTGTGGGCGAGATGCCTAGCAGGAGGGTTGTTAGGGTAGCTCAGAGGAGGCCAGCTGTCCATCCTCCACCTGATCCAGGTGTCTCTTCCTGTGTTACTCAATGTATGTTTAAGGCCATCAGGAAAACACAGGCGTGTTCCCATAGGTGCTATAGAGAAATCCGTAGGGTTGTAGATGTGGCAAAGGCTAACATTCATGACTGCCTCCATCATGTTGCTAATTCAATGGATCAAATGAATGACACGGAATGAGGGGTGTCTGTGATGGAACATCTGCTGGGAGGATTATGGCATCCTCATGGGTGTAGGTCAGCCACATCATCTGCCATTACCTAAACTGGCCAAACGCAATCACACTCCCAAAGTGGCAGTACTTGCACTGTTCCATCAGTGGTGAGCTTAACACTCCTAGACATGGCAGGCCATGGGTCATGGTCATGGGCATCCTTGTGAGGGCAGCTCATCCAGCAAACATCAGTCATGCTCAGGTAGCAGCAGTGCATCTGACAGTGGGCATAAATGTGCCAGCATGATGCCTGGCAGAGCCAGTTCCCATGGTCGGGGACAACGATGATGAACTGCTACCTCTATCAAGCATGGCTCACAGCTGTCCAACTTACCATGACATAGAGGTGGCACAGAGCTTGGTTGTGTTCATGCAGACACTCACACACCAATTGCACCTTGAGGACCCCTACAGATATACACACAAGAGTTACATGATTCAGCTTTGCATGCTAAAACTGATTTTGTCTCACTGGTTATTTATTGGTTGATCCAAATGTCTGCCTGCTTCTCTTTCTTGCACACACTCACTGATATTTTGCGTCAGCCTAGGGTTTCAATCCCTCCACCCCCACACACACACACACACACACACACAAAACACAAGTGATAATTACTGTGAATTATCCCTGTTTTGTGCCTTTTGGAATCATGGATACATAAGCTTTGTGTCTGATGTTCAGAGTGCATAGCTGGACTTAGTGCTTAGTATATCTGCATTTGTGATGTTGAGCTGGTAATTGTACCTTTAACTTATATTGGTCTTAGAAAGTTAGACAGTTGACATCATCAAAATTTTCAAATTTTATTGCAAATGCTCTTGTGAGGGTTATGAAGTCTGAAACTGAAATGTGTATCATAACTTTCTGACTCCTCTCTTTAATGATTTTCAAGTACAAACATACATATGGTGCGAAACTGAAGGCACGCAGTGACCATCACCACTTTTGAGAGGTATGACTGAATCTTTGATGCCTGAGACCTACTACTAAATAATCGATGCATACAAGCTAGTTAAGTCTCTGCTGTCACATGTTATGGTCATATCTGTACACATCTCTCACCTTTTACTTGCTAACACTACCAAGTAATGAAATGCAAGGATATGCCTCTCATTCATTTTATTGCACAGTACACTCCAGGTTCAACACTTACCTTCTAAATCCTGCAGATGCAGCAGTTTTAATTCAGGGCTGACTGTCTGATGCAAGCAGTACACAGCCAATACATGGGGAGTAAACATAGTGAGAGTTGCCTGGCATCAATGTTACTATATGTATGCGCATAGGTGGAAGGTTTTAGGCCCTTAGTTGGTAAGTGAGTGTGCTATGCATTGTCTCTTAGCCAGTGCTAGGGCATATTGAGCATGTCTACATCTGCCTACACCCATAGCAGCTGATGGCTCCCCGTCTGACTCCTCATCTGTGTGTGGCCTTGGTGACCTTGGCATTGGTGGAGGGATGTGTGCTCCTTCCCCTTGTTGATCCTGCTGAAGCTGTTTTCTCAGGATAATGTTGTGTAGCATGGCACACACTGTGAATATTTCAGTACATGTCCATGGATTGTACTGCAGGGCTCCCCAGATGTATCTGGGCATTAGAACCATGACTTCAGCAGCCCAAACACACACTCTGTGATGTTTCTGGTTTGAGCATGTGTCTCATTATGGCATTCTTCAGCTGATGTATGTGCATTTCTGATGGGTGTTGTCTGCCATGTTTCCAGTGCATAATCTGCATCCCTGAGTAGATGACCCTGTGGGATACCCCCTAGTGAACATCTAACACAGTTGGAAAGGGTCCCAGATATGTGAATCATGGTAACTGCTAGTTCAGGATGATTCCCTTGGCATTACACACAACTTGGCAGTTAATAGAGTGGAAGCCCTTTCTTTTAATGTAGAGCCTTCCCTGTTCCGGGGTGGTGTCATAATTTCTATATGTGTGCAATTTATGGCACCCAGTACTTCAGAGTAGTGTGCTACAGGGTAGAACTCCTGCATATTTCTGGCCCCATCCTCAGCAGTACAAGAAAAATATATGTGGTCACCGGCACATTGGAGCATTTCATTCAAGAATTGATGGAGGATCCTGGATGCTGATGCCTGTGACACCCCCAGCATGTCTCCTGTTGGTCTCTGAAAGGTACCTGTAGCTAAGATTCTAAGTACTGCACATACCTTTGCCTCCACTGGGATGGGTTCCCCTTGATTTGCCCTGGCTCTGAGTTGAGGACAAAAGAGATTGCAGAGTTCCTGTAGTGTGTCTCTATCCACCCAGTAGCAGTCTACAATTTCCACATATGTAAGTTGTGATAAGTTACCCTAGGTCTGAAAATTTTTCTCCTTCTTGGCCTTGGTCTATTAGGAGCAACAGCAGCATAGACTTCATCCTGTTGCAAATACACATGAATTAAAGCAACAGCAGCCCCTAAAATTGGTTCTATGTAGACTCCTTTCTGTGGCTGTACTCCAATAGGTTTGGGAATTCACAGAGAAAACCAGCAGTGAGTCTACAAGGTTGCTTTACAGCTTGTTGAATAGCTCCTCCATCTTGGATTGGTTGATTAGCATACAATTCTGCTGCTTATGCTATAATTTGCATGCCACAATGTTTACCTTGTTTAATTGGCAGTGCATGGTGTTTACTGAACCCAAAATGGTGCACTATCATGTGCACATGATGAGGAGATACACAGATGATGTAAATGGACCGTGTAGGCATTCTTGAATCTGACTGTATTTTTTTTTTTAGCTTATGTGTTTTCACTTGATTAAAAAAACTCAGGAATCTGATGTGTGCTGACTGCTAGAGATGTAACACTCTAGCGTTTCTGGACATGAATGAGTTAAATTTTTACCTGTTTTGGCAGTTTTCTTTAGTAATGTTCAGGTTTACAAAGTTTCTCCACAAACACAAGAAGGAACTGTGCCTTTTAACTTGTGAGAAGTATCAAATTATAATGTTACAATAAAAGTGAGCTTAGCTGGATAACATCAGGAAATAAGTGAGATGTAGTACATTGTTTAACCTTAAAATGTCAAGCAGCAGACAGTCTCCATGTAGTAAGTAATCTAACTATGTCACCTCTGATTGAGATGCACTCTCATCTATGACAACAGATATTAGCCTGAGATGAGTACAACTTTGGTTGTTCCTATATCCATCAGCCCTTGATTAAAAGTGTATTACTGGAAGGGATAGGTAACATTCACTGCTGTGATTTGTTTACAAAGCAATTGGCTGTAAAAGGAAGCTGCAGAAGAAGTTCCTGTTTCACTTAAGCTTTGTCACTTCATAAAATAGATCTCAGTCATTAGCTGCATCAAATACCAAAGAAGAAAATAGGAGAACAACCTTCAATTAATGCCTCTTAGCAGTGCTAAAATGAATATAAACAATGAAGACTATTAAGAAAAGCCAAATAAAGTGTTCAAGAAGGGTAGGGAAGAGTTGTCGCTGAAAAGACTACTCCAGAAAGGAGAAATACAGGCCTGAAAACACTGTATACATACACACTCCTTAGGTGTATGTACATGTTCCACACTGCAATAGAGACTGATGTTTTGAATAAAGACTGATGTTTTGAATAGAGACTGATGTTTTGAAAAAAAAATGCTTCTCTTCATACTCCTCTTCATTTACTGAAGACTTAGCAACATAAGTTTCAGACAGTATGTTAACAATTGAGTTATATGACTAACTTTAGGAAATAAAAATGCTAAAAAAATTTAAAAAATTGTATATATAGAACTCTGACAAGATTTACACTAAAACAAAACAAAAAAAAACCTCAAAGGGCAGGCATGTTTCTATTTAAGACTTATAGTCCACCAGAATTTCAGAGTCAGCTTGTGACCCAAACTGGATAATATTATTCACTCACTTACCTAACAATCAAAACCTTAATTTAGCAGTAACATTCATCAATCTTATGTACAAAAACAAAGTCAAAACCCTACTTAATCAAATAATTCATTCACCACCACCCTCAGAAAGTACTAATAATTCAATGAGACTACAATATAATCCTTCCTGGGCTTCATGTGAATGAATGATATTAATGACATTAGCAGCTCATGGTCTGCAGAAAGTAGTAAAAGACACGTGCCCACGCCTTAAATAGATTAAATATTCTGTACTGTATCAACTTATGCCTAACATGCCCCCTCCATCAACTCTCCTGCCCAACTGTGTTTAGACTCAAACTAACTATAAAAAAAACCCAGTTCAGCTCAAAACTAAAAATAAAATTAATACTTTAAAATATATGTAAACTCCTTTGAATACTATTTGTTACTTAACTGCCAAGATCTGGAATTGGCTACTTAAAAATTAACCTGTGTGTGCTTAAACTTTCGAATGCATACTTTCTAGTTATCAATATTTTTTTAAAGAACATATTATCAAGCAAATTACCCATAACTGAAAGAATTAGTCAAAATTAAAAATAAGGCTAGCTCTCACTGAAAATGTAAACCTCTGATCAAGAAAGACTTAAATTGCTTCATAACCTAGCAAAATAATCAGGAAACACAAAGCTAAGGGCATTCAATCAAAATAAATCTGTCATCTCTCAAATCAAAATAACAAAAAAAAAAATTCCACAAAACTCAAAAAAATGCCTCAATCATTATTAGTTGATTAATTATCCAATTATATATTTATATAATTAAAGTACTAGTAAGTTTTTAATACACAAATAAATTACATGCTTTATTACATACATCTAATGAAAAAGCTTTCCAAATTTTTTTAACCTCAGACATTCAAATTGCTTTCCAAATTCATTCTTCTTGGTTTTAACATCTTAAATTCAAAATAAATCTGCTTTCTAGTTCCATCAATTTATGTATAAAATTACTCTGTCCCCTAAATGTGGCTTTGCCAAAACACTCAAAAAGGCTCTCATCTTGTCCCCCAGGGACCCTATGAAAATGGTCATCAACTGGGCTATCCAGACATTTATTGCTAATGTCACCCAAATGTCCTAATATATGAACTTTTACCATTCCTTTGGTTTGTCCCATGTAACATTTAGTGGGGATGCAGCCACATCCCATTATATAAACCACCCCACATAAGCAACAGTTAAATCTATCAAAATAAACATATTTCCTACCATTTATCTTAGTATCAGAAATATTCTTAACCCTTTTGCATACTTTTCATTTCCCAAAAGCATACGAACCTACCTCGCTCCTTCCTGCTGCTAGCCATTTAGAATTCAAAATTTCTTTTAATTTACTGAATCTCCCAAAAGAAAAAGTCACCTTTTTAGGAAATAACTCACCCACTGCTTCATTATAACATACTACAGGTGACAAATTTTTCTACTGTTTTCTTCATTACAGATGAAAAAGGTGAGAACTTAGTAATAAAAAATATCCTTTCACCCATATCCTTTTGTACATCACCCCTTAAAGTGGACTCCCTGTTACTAGCCACACTGCTAGTTATATACGTAACACAACTGCCACCTTTTATTCTGTTTTTTTGCTTCTTCTATCACCTGTTCAGAATAACCCCTCATCAACAACTTTTCTTTCACTTCAAGAAATCCAGTTTCTAACAAATGCCGCTCTGAATTGTTGTCATAAGCATGTTTAAACTCTCCAAAAGGTAGGGAGTTTAACAAATAGGGAGGATGGGAGCTACTTGCGTGTAGAAAACTGTTAACTGCCGTCACTATTTGTATGGCCTCAATTGCACTATATTTTTAACATCCACTTACAATTCTACATCCAAAAATTGAATGGTGTTCCTATTAACATGAAAAGTGAATTCCAAACCAAAAGTGTTATTATTCAGTTGTTCTATGAACTCCTCAAAATCTTTCATTTACCCTTTACAACAGTAAATGAGATCACCAGTATAACATTGATATTTCAACAGAAATTTATAAAAAAAAGTTTGTGTTACATATACCATTTGTTCTCAAATAACACATGAAAATAATGTCATATGAAGGCCAAAGGCATTCAGTCAAAACAAATCTGCCATCTCTCAAAAGAAAAGTAGTTTTTGGAAACAAATTATGTCACTGGGCATCTTAAAAAAGTAAATTCTTAATCCACCAAGCTTACTAAAATGCTTCCTGTCCTGCTGTGACTTCCAAAAATAATGCTATGATCTAGTTATCCATACAAGATTCACCTTCTACCCATATTCACTTTTATGAAAATAACCACTTACACTCTGTAAGCACATTCCCCCAAAGTATTTTCATTTCATAAAGAAAAAGGAAATTGAAGGCCTGTTAAAGAAATTCCGAAATAATACCACCTTTAAACAATAAATTAAATCCACGCATCCTCTCCGTTCATAAAATTGATGATATAATCCCCTTCACCATATTTTCAGCTGGGGATTTCACAAAGAATGTTATGCCCTTTTGTTTAGAAATCAAAAATCTCTTTCACGTCAGATTTCCATCTAGTCTCAAATATCCTAGATATGTGTTTGTGTGTGTGTGTGTGTGTGGGGGGGGTTGTATATGTGAGATGTGTGTATGACCTGTCAACCATTTATTTTTTTTACAACACAACACTCCATCTATCTCCTACATGGACCTATCCCTTGCACACTTGCACTCACACTTAATATGTCCCCTTACCTAACCCATACCCTAACACTAAACCACATCAAGTCGCACACAAACTCCCAGTCCTATCACAACACAGTTTTACTTTAGTCAACAAACAGAAGTCACTCAATCTACTGTTCACACAAATGGCCTTTCACACAATAACACACTACAGTTCACATAGTTTCACAAATGAGTGCTGATTAAGTGAACTGTAACCACATATACATATACATATATATATATATATATATATAGATATATATATATATGAGATTGACAGACAAATAGATAACCATAGATGAATGTGTGTGTGTGTGTGTGTGTGTGTGTGTGTGTGTGTGTGTGTGTGTGTGTGTGTGTTTGTGTGTGTGTGCATGTGTGTGGGGGGGTGGAGGGGGTTGGCGTGTGCACATTGGTCATCTGAACTGTGACTGTTTTGATGTGCAGCTACACTGAAGTGTTTTGGTAAATTTACTGAATGCATGATTTTTTTGTAACTTTCCCCCCTAGAATTTAAGATGTTTCTTGTATTGTGCACTGATCTGAGCAGGTAATGGTGTGGTTTTATGGAGTGCTTCATATGTTTTGGGGGCTTTAACTTTGTAAAGGCAGCAAAAAATCAAAAATAGGAAAGGTTATTACAAGCAAAACAAAATCTTGTTCCTTACACTGATCCTCTGTCAAGCAGTACAATGAAGTAATCTCAGAGGTGTATTTTCTGTTACCCATCCACTTGTCCAGGTTTCTCTTGAAGAGTGTTAGTGAAGGGCTCTGCCTAATGTAGTTTTGAATTTTGTTCCAAAGCATGGGGAGTCTCTGTGACAGGAATCTATCCCTCCAGCATGTTCTATTTATTGTTGTGGCAAGGTTTAACTCACTAGAGCGTGTGGCTCGCAGTGACTTGGATTTCTTTAGGTGGAGTATGTCCATCAGTTTTGAGTTGGACATGGCTTTGTAAGTCAGGCAGATATCACCACTGAGTAAGCGATATGCCACTGAGTACAGCTGGAATTTTTTCAGTTGGGCTGCATAGGACATATGTTTGAGGCCAGTAATCCTATTGGTGAGGTACTTTTGTGGTCTCTCCAGCTGTTGGAAGTGTCTTGTGAGGTACATCCCAAATGAGGCATTGTACTCTATGATGGGTCTGATGAGTGATGAGTATAGAGTCTCTATAACCTCTTTATTTCTAGATATGAACCCTTTAGTAATTAGATGGGCCACATAGAAGGATTTCCTAACTACTTTGACAATATGATTGTCAAAGGAGACATTACTATCTACCTGGGTCCCCATATCTCTTATTACCTCTTCTGTATTAAGGGGACTGCCACCTATGTGGTAATTCATGGGTGTTTTGTTTTTCCCAAATGGGATGACTATGCATTTTTTGGCATTTAGCTTGAGGCCATGACTTTGACACCAGATGTCCATCTCAGTAAGGCCCTTTTGGAGGATGTCCGTGTCAGCCGGAGAGACAATTATGGCTCCCAGTTTGCAGTCATCAGCGAGCTTGGTTAGCCATAGTCCTCCTGTATTTGCCTGTACTTCTGAGAAGTATATGCCAAACAGTAGGGTTCTCAGGACCAAGCCTTGTGGGACACCACTTGTGACTGGTTTAGAGTTGGACCTGGAGCCAGCTATTCTTACCATGTAAGTTCTGTCTGTAAGCTAGTTGGCAACCCATCTTGTGACGTAGGGGTTTATGTTCAGGCTGGTGAGTTTTTCTGTAATACCCAAGTGGGGAATGGTGTCAAAAGCCTTGCCGAGGTCAAGGTAGGCTGTGTGAACAACCTTTTCCTCATCTATGGCCTTGGTTGGGAGGGTGGCCTAATGGTTAAGGTGTTTGCCTTATAAACACAAGGTACAGGGTTTGAATCTCAAAGGGGATAATTGGCTAGGCTTAAAATGGCTCGCAAGGGCAGTTAGCCTAGTACTAATCTATGAACCTAATCTATCTATAATCTATGGTAACTGTCTCAAAGAAGTCAACCAGGTTTAGTAGGCATGATCTGCCCCTAACAAAGCCGAACTGGGTCAGGTCAAGTGTTTGGAGGTTCCCAATGTCTTTGTTAATGAGTTCCACGATGATGTGCTCCATAGCCTTGCAGACCAGGCTAGTCAGGCTTATGGGGCGATAGTTATCAGGGTCAGTTGTGGCCCCTCCTTTGTGGAGTGGAATAACTGTTGCTGTATGCCATTCTATTGGCATATAGCCTGTGGAGAGGCTGAGGTTGAACAGCGTGTTTAGGTGGGGGGTTAGTTCGTTCTGTAGCTCGTGCAAGACGCAGCCTGGGAAACCATCTGTCCCCATTGATGCTGTGTTTTTGGCTTTTGAAAGGGCTATTTTCACCTGTGCGTCTGTGACTTCCAGGACACTACACTTTTCCAGTATTGTTGTGGGCCTTTTTGGGGGTGAGAGGGGGGATGAAGTTTGCACTGAATCTATCTGCCAGGATGTTGGCAATATCAGTAGGTTCAGTATATTTTGTGCTATTTTGCACTAGTTCAGTGCATATCTGTGAGATGCCATTTAGATTCTTGACATAGCTAAAGAAGGCTTTGTGGTTATCTTTTTAATCCTTAGCGATTTTTCTTTTGAAGTTAGCCTTGCATGATTTTATGAGGGACCTTAGTTTCTTACTGATACTGATCAGGGATGTCTTTCCTTCTTGGGATTTGCTTTTTTTTCTGAACTAGTTTCCTCCTTCTATTGTATAGCCTGTTTATGCAAGGGGTCCACCAGACTGGTTTCCTTCTCTTAGAGGAGTGAGTCTTTTCTTTTTGCTAGGGATGGCACAATCCCTGCATCCTTGTAGGTGCTCATAGAGTGCATTTGTAAAGGTTTCTGCATCTTGTGCATCATTATCCTTTAGCATGGGGGCTGTGAAACTTAATGATTCTACCTTTTTCTTTTTGGGGTTTAACCATTCATCTCTTTATGATATACCTGAGGTGTGTAATCTCTGCCATGCCTACTTTGCTCTTGAAAGAATTGACAGTTATCCTCTCTTGCCTCAGGAAGGTAGAACCTTATTCTAGCAAGATGTGAATCTCAGTCCTTACAATATAGAACGAATATCATCTAGGAAAGCTGCAGCATAGTTGCTGTGAGATTTCTAGATTATGTCCATTCTTACATTTGTCTTTAGAAGATTGCTGGGGTTCTATGTCATCCAAAAAAAAAAAAAACAATGTTACACTGGAATTATCATCCTGGTATTGGGGAAGTTGTGTTTTCCTTAGTCTCACTTGTAAAATGGATTTGCAGGTATTCTTTTATTAAGTCTAGTGTAGTTAAGTACCTTGTATTCAACAACCTTACTATTGACTTATTGCCCCTAGGCATGGGTAACTTGCAAATTTTTAAATGCTGTTCAGCTTTCTACAATTGTTACCTAACCTTATGGTTCCATTAAATTTTGGACTAGCACTATGGGACTGTTCTACCCAATTTTTGACCCTTCAATTGCCCAGAGCTGAAACATTTTTTAACTTCCTCCCATACTGCCTTTCTTTATGCTCTGCAATTTTACAGGATGTTATTTTAACTTTCTCTCCAGCAGTAGTCTCAGTATGGTGTGGAATTAAACATGCTCTGCCAGAATCTTCTAAAAACACTTCCATTGTTTCATAACAGAAATTATTTTATTTTATTATTTTTATTTTATTTATTTATTTAATTATTTATTTTTGCATTCCTGTGGCTTGGATAGTATAACTGAACTTTTAGTGAGTGTTCCCTTTTCTTCCATTGTTATGCTTTGTAACATTTTCAGACTGCTATGATATATCTACCTTTTGTTTTACAATATTTTGGTATGTAACTCCCTCCTTTCTAATGGTTCTTTTCTTGCAGGCTGGTCTGTTAAAGGTGTATTCTGCACTATCTCAAACTTCTGTAGGTTCTTTCTGTCCTTACATTCTTAGACAAATTGTTGTTTTAGAGATTTCCAGCACTGTGTCTTGGACTTTTTTGGATTCCTTCATTCTAGCAAATGCATCTGATGGTTGTTCCCCATTTTTATACTATAGATAGTACCATATCTGTAGGCATATTCACTTGTTTGTTGTTCTAATAAAAGAAGACCTTCATCCCATTGCCTTCAAAACCACTTTAAAGTGGGGAAATCTTTTCCTGTTATTATGTCTTGAGTTAATTTTGACTGAAAGCAACTAGAATGATTACCTTTCCAAACCCAGTTTGTACTTCTGAATCTTTTTACTTGTCCACATGAATGTATACTGTTCTACTGCTTTGTTTGTAATAATTTCCTTCTTGCAGACGTACTATATATTATATATCATACTGTACTACTTGAGTCAAATAATCCTTTGAGTTCTCTGACATAATTTAATCTGCACTTAATGAACTCGGCAATTGCACAGTAACAGAATGCAACCTTAACCACTGTAGATGATAACTTAACACATTCTAGCCTGAGTTTTGCTATATGACTTGACTTAGCTTGATTGAGTTCTACTATATGACTTGACTGCTTATGCACACCACACACACACACACACACACACACACACACACACACACATATATATATATATATATATATATATATATATATATATATATAAAGTGTTGTACAACTTATCACTGCACACATTTTATCACATGGTGAAACGATGATGTTTTCCTTTGCTGGTACATTTTGTCAAATTATGTAATAGTAGAAGTTTGTTTTATAGACCATTGCATAAGTCAATGGTTTTTGCCTTTTTTTCAAATTTGTGTGACCCTGGAGTTAGTATATTTAATTTCTGAGGGTGTGGAGATGGAACCCCCATGTTGGGGATGGGGGCAAAGCCCCTATGCAAAAAGCTTGTTTTTTTTTGTTTTATTTTTGTTTTACTTTTTGTAATCTCAAATGTAACCTGTTGGTTTATATTTGTGATGATTTTTTTGCGATGATTTTATTGGCAGTTAAGGCACTGGTGAGTTTGTTCAATATTTTGTGTTTTGATCAATCTCACTGGCAATTATTCATTATAAACTCATATATAATATATGTGTGGTGGGGGTTACCTTTGGTCAGGTGGACAAAAGATCAACGTGCATTTGGTCAGCACCAGCTGGCCAACTGAAACAGATGGTTGACATGTGCAAGAGATAGACAATCCCTGGTTAGGGGAATATTCTCTTTGTGCACCCCATATTGGGGGTGCAGGGGCAGCCCCTGCAAAAACACCTAGGTTCATAGAATGATACTAGGCTACTGACCCGGAGGCCTTTATAAGCCTAGCCAAGAATTTCACCCATGTTCCCACAAAGTCAGCGCCTGTTTTCCCTGTTCAGCAGGCACACAGGTGGGATTCCAGGGGTATATTTTCTGTTTCCCATCCAGTCATCCAGGTTCCTCTTAAAAAGGGCTAGTGAGGTTCTCTGCTTGATATAGAGAGGGAGTCTATTGCACAGATGGGGGAGTCATTGGGACACAAATCTACCCTGCCAAAAAGTTCTATTAATGTCACAGACCAGGTTGAGACCTTGCATGCGGGTTGCATGAGTGGAGTTTGACTTACGGATATGCAGCAACTCCACCAAGGCTGAGTCTGAGATGGCCTTGTATGCCAGACACAGGTCACTTCTGAGCAGTCTGTATGAGACTCAGTAGAGGGGCAAGAATTTTAACCTATCTATATAGGATAGGTGTTTGAGACCCTGGATTTTCCTGGTCAGGAACCTCTGTGGTGTCTCCAACTGCAACATATGCTTGGCAAGATAAATGCTGAAGTGGGAATTGTACTCAGTAATGGGTCTGATAAGGGAGGAGTACAGGGATGTTATGACCTCCTTATTCCTGGATGAAATACCCTCACTTATGAGGTAGGCCATGTAGAAAGTCTTCCATACAATGGAGGCAACAGGGTGCTCAAAAGTCAGGTTGCTATCAACCTGGGTGCCCAATTCCCTCACGTCTGATGACATGCTTAGTACATTGTTATCAATGTGATAATTAGTGAGGACACCATTTTCTCTAAAGAGAATAATAATGCATTTCTTGGCATTCAGTTTGAGGCCATGCTTCTGGCACCAGTCAGTTTGTGTAAGGCCCTCTAGGAGGATGTTCACATCACTACGGGATATTATGATAGTGCCCAGCTTGCAGTTATCTGCAAACTTGGTCAACCACAGGGTAACTTCTTTTTGGTTTCAATTGTTTGGGGGTTCTTCTTTGAAGCATGCATAGTATCTGTCAATGTTTTATTTTTCAACATTTTGATATCAGTGATATCACTGTTGATCTTGTGATCATTCAATTAAATGGACTACACACATATATATATATATATATATATATATATATATATATATATATATATATATATATATATATATATATATGGTTTACTATCAAATGGTTAAAGTTCAGAATGTAAAGCTATCATAATGTAGAATCATTTTATCGAAATTCAGAACGTGAAAGCATTCAAATGTCGAAAATCAAAATGTTTCAACATCTTCCACCATTTTCAACATTTTTCCACCCTTTGCAAAAGCAAACCTCCACCAAACCAAACTCAGTGTGATTAAACATGACTTACCCTCTTAACAGAAACTGGTCAGTATGAAACCAAGCTAGGTGGGGGGTTATGCCCCCACACCCCCCAACTATATATTCTAACTCCAGGATTGCACTACATTGGGGAAAAGGGCATATACACTGCCACTACTATGTTCGGACAACATGAAATTCGGTGAAATTAGTTTTTGGTGATTTGGGTTCCAGTGATGACAATGAAGTGATCGAGTTCATTTATTCGAATTGAATTGTAGTTTCATCATTCTGAATGTGTGTTTATGACAGCCGAATAAAGGATTTTCACATATAAGTTATTCAGGTGTGTGACTTTCAACTATTGGCCTTTCAGCCATTTGATAGTAAACCTATATATATGTAGGAGTGCTACAAAATCCTGAAACTCAAAGTCCTGAGACTAAAATCTTGAAAGTTCAAAATACTGAAAACTCAAAATACTGAATCTGATAATACTGAAAACACACAGGATACCAACACTTACTATATTCCAGCAGAAGTACATAGAGAAACATATTACCCTTCAACTATACTTCACTACACTAAATGCAATCTCGGAGTTGATATCGGGGGTTCACAGGGTCTTGCCCCCTGCTTATACTTAGAGAAGAGTAATATGGTTTGTCTTTTATTTGTTTCTATATGTACTTGTGCTGGAATATAGTAAGTGTTGGTATCCTGTGTGTTTTCAGTTTTATGAGATTCAGTATTTTGAGTTTTCAGTATTTTCAACTTTCAAGATTTTGGTCTCAGGATTTTGGGTTTTAGAATTTTGGGCTTTTGGGATTTTGTAGCACTCTCCTATATATCTATTTTTATCGATCTATCTATTTATATAAGTGTGTGTATATGGATTCACTTTATATCCTCAAAATACTGAAATATCGAAATTCAGTAGTTCGTGGCGATAAAGTCGAAACCTGAAAACAACGAAAACAGAAGCACGAAATTCAAAATCTGGCACACTGGAGATTTTGAATTAGCGCTTCTACTCCACACATGCACACACACACACACACACACACACCTTCCTCCCCACACACAAACACAAGCTCTCTACTGCATAAAAGCAGGGGGGCAAGCCCCCCCCTGCACCACCCATGTGGGGGGCTGTACCCCATACACCCCCCTACTTAAATATTCTAACTTCGAGATCGCACTACATACAAACACACACAAAACACCACCACACAAGCTACATTCTCCTCGCACACACACATCACAGCAACAAAACACACTAACACACATCACAGCCCCTACCCAAAACCCTTAACAAATAAACACTTACCTGAATCTAAAACCACAGCAAAACACCAGAAGCGCTAATTCAAAATCTCCGGTGTATGAGGTTTTGACTTTCACACTTCTGAGGTTTCGTTGTTTTCAGGATTCCACTTTATGGGCTCGAAATACTGAATTTCGATATTTCAGTATTTCGAGCTTCTAAAGTGAATCTGTGTGTATATATAAATACATTCTACTCGCTTTAATTGAGTAACCCAACGATCAGCCTCAGAAATATTGACCCAAAAAGGTCAACAAACTAAACACTGACACACTACTATGCATGTACCAAGAAACAGTCTCACTGCATGCAATTTCTACAAAAAAAAAAAAGAAATAAATAACATCTCACACAGTCCCCAGAGAAAGAAAATATTACTCTACCCAAACCAAGGATGCAGTAAGTACCACAAAACAACTAACCAAGAAAAAAAACGCACTGACAGAGGCTGAGAGGAAGACTTTTCTTTATTCTTGTAAAGAAGAGCCTTCCTCTCAGCCTCCGTCGCTGCACTCTTTTTCTTTGTTAGGAATAGTACTCTACCCAGGGATAGTCTATCTTACTCACCTGTCAAACATCTACTTAATCAACCAAATGTGATCAATTAAGCAGATATCGACCAAATACCATTTGGATAAATCTAGGAATCCACTGCACACACACAAACACACACACACACACACACACACACACACACACACACACGTATATATATATATATATATATATATATATATATGTTTACTATCAAAATTTGGAATGTCACTTATTCAAAATTAATATTGTCATATGCTTTATGTCAAGTTTTGAAACTCACGACGGACATAGTAATATAAACGAACGTAACGATTAGATTCATTATTATGATTTTGGCTTTATGAAAAATGCCTTCTCTGATTCACAGTCAACATTCTGGAGTACATTCAAAGCAAGATATCTTTAAAGAGAGCAAGACAGTGAGTATGGAATACCCGCAAATTGGACGAGTTCATTGTTTTGAGTTAACAGTGTTGGAAAAGAGTTCAAAGATTCATGAAGTGGGTAACTAAACCTAATAACATTTTCAGATTCCCTTAACAGTTTACAGGTATGCGGTACTTCAGTTAAGATTAATGGAACATAGTGTGATATGGATTCTGAGACTGTAGATTTTGTGTCTGGTACAGCTGGAAGAATTTATGAGGCCATTTTGTCCCAGAAAGGATGTAAACTATTATGTATTGAAGGTTATCAGTATTATCTTGAGAAGCATAATGATCATAGAAATTACTGGTGTTGTATTAAAAAAATGTAAAGAAAAGTGCAAAAGGAGATGTATAACCATTTCATTTATTAACGGTGAACAGTTACAGAAGAGTACAGGTCATTTTCATGCATCAGATCTGCTCACAGTTGATGTTTGTAAAGTTTGTGAAGTATTAAAAGACGTGCTGAGAAATCTTGTGAAGATCCATGCTGAATTGTATCTGAAGGTTTAGCAAGTACATCCACAGGTGTAGTTAATAGTTTACCAAACAGTAAACAGCAGACTGTTGTTAGAGTATGTAAAAAAAAAACAGCAACTAAAAGCCAATATAAGTTTTGTATGAGAAATGAAAGTTAATATGCTGCCATTTAAAAATGGGCATTTCATTATTGGGCATACAGAATTGAATGAAACTTGTCACAATAGTGTAATTTTTACCACCAAAGGAAACTTGGGTATGTTATGCTCTGCCGATTTCATTCTTACAGATGGAATGTCTCCTATTAGTACAAAGGAATGTAAGGAAATGTATAGTATACACTGTAGTTTACAAGGTGCTTCCACGCGAAAGATTATACCAGTTGTATATGGCATTTTACCTAGTAAATCCGAGGTAAATTATGACATGTTTTGGACTCATGTACTACATTTGTGTGAACAGTGCAGCTTACAATTAAAGCCACATATGATTCTAAGTGATTTTAAAAAAGGAGCCATGAATAATATTAAGCAGAATTTGCTGAACAGTCCTGTTAAAGGTTGTTGATTCCATTTGTGTCACATTGTGTGGAGACAAGTACAGAGACTGCATTTGATATCAGAATTTGGCAGTAATACACATTTTGCTATATGTAAGCAGATTCACATTAGCTTTCTTGCCACCTGATAGTATTTTGCCAACATTTACAGAGCTGGAGAATAATATGCTAGATATAGATAAGCTGTTATGTGTTTTTTTTTAAAGAAAAATTGCATTACAGGAAAACCAAGAAAGTATGGCATATGTAATGATACCTCCAAAAGGATACCACCACCTTTTGAAATAAATGTTTGGAACCAGTGGGATACATGTACTTTAGGCTATCCGAGAAGTCAAAATGCTGTAAAAGGCTGGCACAGATGATTACTTAGCTTACTGGGTAAGTATGCTGTACAGCTGGAGTAGAATCATGTAGAAGATTTAATGAGCAGCCTTCTCTGTGAGTTACCTCCGTCTTCTAAAAGAAAACACTTACTTGATAAAAAGGCAGTGTTTGAACAACTGTTATCCAGAAGTGGGGAGGTAATGGCACATGGATTCATTGAATTAGTAGCTCAATATTGTTCATTATAATTTTTGGTGCAAAAATATGCTCATTGTCTCTTTGCTTTCAGTTATAGCTTACATATTTTGGATAGCAGTATGTCGATTAAAAGAATACTGCATAACTTGTATACGGTGCTTATTCTATCTTTACTTGCAACTGGGTGCTTTCTTGTATTTTCACGTTCTGCTGTATGTTTGACATGTAAATGAAGCTTTGTTTTTCTGTGATGGTTTTGGCTAACAGCAGTTACATATATATATATATATATATATATATATATATATATATATATATATATATCAGTATATCTGTGATATACATTTAAATTATAAACATCTTTTTTTGAACTTGATTTACAGAACTGAGGGCAGAATTGCAAGCCTTAAGCTGAAAATTATCTAATTATGCAGTTTATAAAAGCAGCATGCATACTGCAGTAAGGTAACAATTCCAGTAGCTTTTACAAAATAAACTTTCTAACAGATGAAGGATATCACTTTAAGAAATTAAGGTAAAGGATTGATATAATTTTTGTTAATGTAGACTACATCACAGTCCTGTGGGATAAACCTGGAGTAGCTTTTGTATGTTTTCCTGAAAAAAAAAAACACAGCCATTACGTACGTCAGCAACAGCTCTTTAGACCTGCTCTGATAAAATGAAACATTTTTTGGCAGCAGGAATGACAGAAGATCGTACATTTAATTTTAACAAGAATTATTGAGAGTTGCTAAACAGTGGTAAAGGCAGTGATGGTAAAGTCAATATTACTTCAATAGTGAAAAAAACTGAACTGACAAATATTATTTTGCTATGTAAATCACTCATTTTACTTTCTACGGAGCACACAAGTTCAAGCATGTCTGACAAACTTGATGTTACATAAATTGGATACACCACAGGGAGCATTAAACAAACAAAAAAAAACACCAAAGAATGGCGAAAGTTAATAGTTTAATTGTATTCAAATTTTTGAACTTTTTCAAATGTCAACTGCCGCCTACATCATTTTGAACATTTTTACATTACGACTTTCACAAATTAGGTAATATGATTCTATTAAATAATTCAAAAATAGTTTTACTTTCAACATTATGGATACCCTACACAGAATTGAAATTTCAGAACATCGAACCTCTGATCATCGAAGATCAGAGGAACAAAGTGCTGAAATATCGAATCTTGTGAATGGAGATTTCTGTACAGTGTGGAACGACAACTTTACTATTCTGTTCACTCTAGTGCAATCTTGTTGTTGGTATATTTAAGTAGCAGGGGCTGTGGGGGTGCAGAAGATTTCGTGTTTTCACATTTTAGTTTCTTCTTTTTTTTGTAATGTCGATATTTCAGCACTTCGATCCTCTGGTCTTCGATGATCAGAGGTTTGATGTGCTGAAATTTCAATCCTGTGTATGGGATATATATATATATATATATATATATATATATATATATATATATATATATAGATATAGATATAGATATATATGTGTGTGTGTGTGTGTGTGTGTAGTTTTATGCCATAACAGTCTTCCTACAAGCAGAACAATACTTTCAGAGTCTTTAAAGTCAGTGTGATTCACCCACTTTCTTGAAGCAGAAAGTAAAGACCTTTCAAAATGTCAACTGCTATAATTTCTGTTGTTTTATTTGCTGTGTCAGTCCACTGGACCTAACCATAAATTAATAACATGGTTTTATAATTGTGACCTCACCCAACCTCTTAGCACAATAAATCTGGACAAAGCCTAAATTTATGGGGGACAAAGGCCCACAGATAGGGGTAGAATTTAAATATTGCTCTTATAAACATAAAAAGTTGATAGAATAGCATAACTTGTGTTAGCATGCATTTTCTTTTTTTAAAAACTGTATTTTTTTTTAAATCTTAACAAAATAAAATAAGATATGTACAAGATATAACAGATAAAATTTAACAATCAAAAAACTATAAGTCCATAACAAATTTTATATTTTACAAAGCCATTAATACCTTTTTAATAAATCATTAAGTTGTTGCCACAATAAATAGGGATGTAACATTTGCTGTTCTCATATAGACAGTTTGCAATTCCTTATTGCATACAATCTTTGCTAAGCAAATGCCCAAAGGAGTGGCACGTGTGCTTTAGCATGCATTTTTGGAAGGATATAGAGTTTGAAACTCAAATGTGTATCATTATATAGTCACTTCAATTTGCAGTGATTTGCAATAAAACCACACATTTTTTGAAGAACAGACCAAAAACATGAGGTAAAAGCCTGTACATTCTGCAAAAGTCTGGACAGTTGAGCGGTATGCCTCAGCCTTGTGTTGTAAGAAGCTGTGCAGCTATGATGATTTAAAGCTTGTGTCTCTTAGGTTACAACAGCTCTGGCTAAGCAAATCTTTTTTGACTTCATCATAGATTTGGTAATCAGTCTTCTACATGCTCATGAATGATATCAGTGAATTTCTAGTTATTTGATCTGACAGGACCTAGCCCATTTAGCTCAACCCCATCCATCCTGCGAGGAATACCAATCTGATAAGTTTTGAGATCATCCTCAACAGTAAGTCATTTTAATGACAGCACTCTATTTGAGGTCACCATCAGCTTAGCTGCTGTCACTATCCTTTTGGGCGCAACTGCTACAGTCTTTAGAAATTGCTATACTGTGGTCATCTTGATACATGTTTCTCTACATAAGCACACTCAAAAAAAACCATGAAGCACACTATAAGACTGCCTCTCGCTCTATCTATCTCTCTTTCTCCTTTTCTCTTGTTTTTGAAAATTAGAATTATCTTGGCAGCCACATGTGTGGGACTTCTGCATTAATAATTTGTGACAAAATGCCATCTGTAATCCACCAATTTGTAAAATTAAAGCAGTTGAGATTACATCTACCAATCCTTATAAAATACTGGAATGGAGAGATGATAAATCAGCAAGAAAGGAGAGTAGTATTGTAGGAATTGAATTCATCCTCAAGTCTTGATGAGTACCTTCATGGTTGGACCCTGTTTTTCACAAAATCTCACCAAGACAATAATGATATCTAGACTGTATTTTATACAGCATATATCATTGACAGAAATATGTTAAATAATAAAAGATAGCTTGGTGCACAAGACCCAGGATAAAAAGTGCCAAATCCTGGTAGGCACACTGGTACAAGCACTGGAAAAAATGACAGCGTAGAATCCACCAGACACAGAAACATTCCTATAATGAGGCTTGGTAAGGAACAGGGAGAGGATGCCCCCCCCCCCCCAATAAAAGGAAGTAGTAGTCCACAGAAATCACAACTGATAGACAGTAAAAGAGCCCTAAAGATGACAGAGTGGACTATTGAGGATAAGAAAGAAATTACGTATTGTTATTATTTTGCAAGAAGCCCAGAATTCCCAGACAGAAGGCATACAAAAAGATTAAGAGAAAAATTAGAGGAAAGAAAAATACTTGCATAAGAAAAACTGTCATAAGCTTCAAATGCAAATTTGTGTTCATTGATACAACAGATTTATGGAAAAACATTATATAGACCAAGAAACCTTGGGACATTCGGAAAAAGAAGTGACTGAGATTTTTGAAAGGTATAAAAAAAGAAATATGGACAGGGGAAACAGAGATCTGATATGGTGCAATATTTGTGCAAAGGAGAAAGCCAAATTAATCAATACAAAAAAGTAGTCCCAACAATATTTGAAGAGAAATACAGGCAAAGGCATCCAGATATGAAAAATTTCACAATACAAAAAATGTAGGTAATGTCTTTTGGCTTTTCCCGGTTAGGGCTCACCACAGCTGAACTCTGGTCTGCTAATGATTGGCAGTGGATTTTTATGGTGCCGAGTTGCCATCTTGACGCCCAACACACAATACAAAAAATAAGATCACAAAAAGAGAACATAAAACAGAAAATTAGTAATGCAGAAGTTAAAAAATAGAAATTGAAGTTATGGAATAATTGTGAAGTGAAGGATTTAGTGTAGAAAGTCGAACACAGGTTATATCCCAGCATGATGGAACACCAAGTCCCCAGTTAAGGAGAAGTAGGAGGAGCAGAAGACATCTTAAGAAGAAATATAGGCATGGGAAAGAAAAAGAGATTAAATATGGTGTAATATTTATGCAAAGGAGTAATCAAAATTAATTAAAATGCAACGCCAAAGACATTTGAAGAGAAATATAGGCAAAGGCATCCAAATGTGGAATATTTTGCAATACAGAAATAAGAAAACAAACAGGAAAAGTAGAAAAGAGGATTAGTAATGGAGAAGCTAAAGAAACAGAAACTGAAGTTATGGATTACCTGCAAAGTGAAGTATTTAGAAAATCTAACTCTGATAACACCACAGCAGGACAGAGCAATGGATCCCCAAATTAAGGAGAAACCATTGGAGTGGGAAATATCTGATCAGGTGCCATATGAAGATACTTTGGGGCCTTCCACAGGAAACCAGTACAAAAGTTCAGTTGGAGTTACACAGCAAGGGAAGGAACAGGAAACTGTGGCAACTCTGACTCAGTCGATCTTGTAGAGTGTTAGGCCAGTGAGTTTCCATATGAAAGAGCAATGGATGACATAGGATGAAATGTAGAGAATTTGACACAGGAAGATACTCTGGAACTTTCTGTAGACTGCCTGCAGGAAATGGAAAACAAAGAATGGTGCCCTTAATTTAGAAGAAAATGATCTAAGTGAAGAGTTGCTTGATTTAATAGAGATGAACAGACGTTTTAAGATCAATGAAAGAAATAGGCTACAGATAGTGAATAAAACCCAAAAAGTTAGAAGTTAGTTTGATAAAACAAATGAACACAGTAATTGGGACTGTTCATAGAAATTCACTCAGATATAACAGAAGTAAATTGGGTATATTACTGTGCAACTAAATTAATAACAGATAAAGTCTTACCACAAAAACAAAGGGCAGTAAGGGAAAGTAAGGAGAGAAATCAAATGGCATCATGGAAGGATTGAATAGAGAAAACTATAAAGCAATTAAGACAAGAGGTGTCATTGTTAGAAGAGCACAGAAGAGGGAACAGATCAACAAATAAACTCAGAATGATAGATGTAATAAAAGCAATGTGCAGTATCAGAACAGATCAGGATCTATAATGCACTATTGCAAATAATAAACTAAAAATGTCAGCAGAGGCAGAAACAATTTAGAAGATATGCAGATAAATATAAAGGAAAAGTACAAAATAAGCAATTTTTTGATGACCAACATTTTATAGAGAATTGTGAAACAAGGCAAAAGAATTGAAACACCACCAAATAAAGAAGAAATGGCTATATTTTGGAGAAAAATCTATGAAGATACTGTGGAACATAACAGAGATGCTGAATGGATAGAAGAAGTAAAAGAAAGAATTAGAAGTTCAATATTACAGGATATGAAAAGAAATAAAGTAATGGCCAGAAAAACTGAAAAAGTTAAGAAAAGCTCCTAATTGGAAAATTCTAGGCCTAGATGCAGTACCTAACTTCTGACTAGAACTATTAACATGAAGATTTAGCCATGAGTAAGAACTATTTTTATCTGCACTCCAAACAGACAACAACCTAGTTAACAACAGGAAAAACAATAGTCATACTTAAGAGTGAACTTGCAAGCTATTCTAAAAAGTATAGACCAATATCGTGCCTTCGGACGACATATAAGCTATACACTGGAATTGATGCCAACAGAGTTTATATTCACTTAGTAGAAAACTCAGTCGTGGCAACAGAACAAAAGAGTAACAACTGGAAGTCATATGGAATAAAGGATCATTTATTAAATGAGAACTGTAAAAATGGGGACAAATCTGAGTATGACATGAATAGACTACAAAACAAGCATTTGACAGTATTGCACAATAATGGATAAAAGAGTACTTAAAGTTGTATAATATACACCCTACTCTGATTACGTTACAGTGGCCATGAAATAGTGCCAAACCACTTTGCAGTTAAGCCATGATAAAAATTCAAAGAGGGATATTCAGGGTGACTCTTTGTCATCATTGCTCTTTTATCTTACCCTTAACACCCATTAACTTGTCTACTTAACAGATTAGGTAGTGGCTACAATTTGGCTCCCTGAAAATAAAAAAGTGCAAAGACTTCTCATCTTCTTTTTGTGGATGATTTAAAACTGTATAGTTCCTCAGATGAGGAACTGAACGAACAACTAATGCAGAACGACTGTATATTAAAAGGCATTAAAATGTGGTAAGACTGTTGCATTGGGGATAGTGCAAACATTATAATACAGATGTAGCTGAAAAACATTAGAAACAAGAGCCACAAAGCATTGTAGAAAATGATGAAGTTTATATCACATGGGATCAGCCATTACTGGCAATTTGAAAAATAGATGCAGGATAACCAGATATAGTAGTCCATGACAAGAAGACAAAAGTAGCATTGATCACTGAAATTGTTACACCCAGTGACTACAGTTTCTTATGTACGCAGAACCAAAAAGTCATAAAATACCAGAATTTGCATGAAGAAATGAAGGCAATGTGAAGAAGTATACCCAGACAGGTCCAATCATAGTAGGAGCAATGGGTCTTATAAAAAATAATTTACAATCCTACTTTTATATGTTACCGATACATGTAGTTCCATATGAATACATGTAATTCCATATGAATACACGTAATTCCATATGAACTGCAGAAGTAATCAATACTGACCACATTGCAGGTGCTGAGAAGAGCACTTCTGGCTAACATCACACATTTAAAGAATACTAATTTCATGAACTTTAATCATACTTTGACTTTGGTTGGGGTCCATTCCAGTCATGGTATTAGAAACCTAAAAGACTTGGAGAAATTCAAAATGGGAAAACATTGCAGTTAATTATATACGAATGAAAATAAATTAGGCTATTCCAAGCAAAACAATGTCCTGTGGTTTAATGCACAGCAAGTACCTTTATCTCAGTCTTGTCCTTCTGTGAAAAGGTCTCTATATGCCTGCCTCTCTCTCTCTCTCTCTCTCTGAATGCCTCTGGCATTTTTTATCCAAGACATTCCTTTATGAATTTGATTCTCTCTCTCTGTTCCCTAGAGACACTGATCTGGACACTTTTCCCCTTACCATAAAGGCAAATACATTCTGACCTAATCTTTTATTTTATTTTATATTTGTTTACCATGGTAATACACTGATAACTATTCACAGGTACTGCTTGGGTGAAATAAGTACAATCACAAATGAATGAAACCTCACTGATAATAAAAAAAGAGTCTTTGCAGGGAAGCAAGTCCCCTGCACCACTAATGTGGTTGTACATGCACACATGCCTGGTACTTAAATGTACCATATCTAAGGTAGTACCATCATAGGGAAAGGGGAATCCCCTTTATACCTGCAATTCACTCTTGCATAAAAAAGCTTTCTGGTTGAACACTAACGGCTGCACAAATGACTGCTGATTTCTAGTAATTTACATACCTACACACATAACCATGCTGCTTCATTGCTTTCCAATCCTCTGATGCAAACATAGCATTCCTCTTTAGCCATACATCATAGAGTCCAAATATAAAAGATAGATATTTAGACAGATAGCTACACACACACACACACACACACACACACACACACACACACACACACACACACACACACACACATACACACACACACAAAACTTATAAAGTAGCTCTGTACCACTAATAACTGATTATATATATATATATATATATATATATATATATATATATATATATATATATAGTATTGTCAATTTGGAAATGATATGCATAACGTCATAATGTTTTTAAATAAAGCTTTAGTGCAATCCCTGTTTCCCTAAGGCCATGAGGCAGAATAAGATGCCAGGCCCCAAAGCTATTATATTGTGGAAAAATGTCCATTTTGCTTAAAAAAATACATTTAACATCTACATATAAATATGATACAAAATAATTTAAAAATCAGTGGCACAATCATATTTAGATTTTTCAAATATAAACTTATTAATTAATTATCTAAATATTATGGAAAAATAAAACAGAGGTAATGTTTTGCATATAGCAGAAAACTGAAACATTAAAAATACAAAATCTGTACACTAACACTGAAGCAGTTATGAAAGTGTCTTGTGTTAGTTATATCAGAAATGTGTAATAAAATTGATTGCAATTAGAAATTGTAAGAGACTTATTAAAACAAATTTAATTTTTAGATCTTTAGAATGTTGCTATTGCATTTTTCTGTGAACTGAAATTTATGTTATTTTATCGTATCATTTTAGTGGGTAGTCTTAAAGTAAAAATTTGCAATGTAAAGTTCTTAATAATTTAATAAATTTCCTTAAAGAGGAAGATATCTCCATTTCATTTTTTTTCTTAATTATTTTCCTTTCAACACTTAATAAACACCAAAGTAAAGGAGATATATTTTTTGTGGTATATATTCCAGTGATAATATGGATACTGAATAAAACTAAACATTTTAATAAAGTGAAATTATCAGACCAAAGATTACTGAAAAATGTGCCAAATTTTTGTAATACCCTCAAGGGAAGAAATATGTTCCCAGTCTACTTTCAGTGGTTGTCACATCTCCAGTGGTTTATTACCAGTTGCGAAGATTTTATTAACTTTTTGTAGAGTACCAGCTCCATTGACATAAGATAAACCTCTAACAACTACACGGGTGACCTACGTTTGATTAGCAAATGTTGAAACTAGCAGAGGAAAAGAATAGGTGATACTGCTTAGCCAGATCTTCTCTTTTGTGGGTGAAGGTTGTGAGGCACACACCCAGGGCATTTTGTCCTGTACTAGAGTCCCTGGTAGAGCCACCAGGGCATTGTGGTCCTGTAGTAGAATCCCTGGTAAAGCCAAAGACCATATGGGAGGGCTGGCATCTGAAGGGTTTGTGTCACTTGTAGAAACAAGTGACATGCTCTCATTGATGTCCATTGTGCAGTGAATCCTGGACCTGCTTACTTGGCACGTGTAGTGACAAAGAAACTAAAATTAGAAAAAAATACCTTCACACAGATAACAGCACTCTTCTGTGCTGCTCACATTGCAAACTGAGAAAAACAAATGGGCCGTTGGCCTCCCACCTCATGAAGAATTAACAGGTCTATAGAGCAAGCAGAGGTGGGGGTACACAGCTCATAATGGTATGCAAAAAAGCAAAATTTTGTGTGGAGTAAGAAAATATCTATGAAAACATTTTTAAGAAATAAATCCTCCAGAACTATGAAAATGTAATATCTGTAGGATACTTCAAGATGGTCTGGTTTTGGTCTTGATTAAAACCAGTGTATTAAGCATAAAATTTCAGAATGAATTGATTATGACTGTTTTATATTCTAAATATATTTTCTAAAGCACAGACAGATTAGATTTATTCACACTACCATTATTTAGTGTTAGATTTATAACTGTTAATTTAATATATTTTTTTCTTGTATTGGACTACCTTGCAATAACCACAAAAAAGTGCCATAATGTAAAGTAAATACCAGAAACACAGAATTATTTTAAAACTATTCCTTGTCTTTTATCCGATCATAATGCACTAAGTATTACTATAGTAATGGACACAGGGAAATTTCAGATTATTTATAGAATCCCAGTATGTTGTTTGTCTTTCGGCTTTTCCCAGTTAGGGGTCGCTACAGCAGAACTCTGGTCTGCTAATGATTGGCAGTTGTTTTTTTTATGGTGTCGAGCTGCCAGCCCGATGCCCAACTTTCAACGAAGGCATGCCTATTCAACGCATGTCTTTCAAACGCCCACTTGACCGCAGGGAGAACATGCAGACTCCACACAGAAGGCACTCCCAACCCAAGCATCGAACGGAAAAACCTCTTGCTGTAAGGCAACAATGCTACCGGTGCACCACCACGGAAATACATAGAATCCCAGTATATATGATAAAATTAAAGGAATGTAAGAGTTACCTTAATAAGGATCTTAATTATGATAAAAATGATAACACTGATGATTACAAAACTGACAATTATTTAAAGAAAAAAATTACTAATTACTAATAAACTTAGTGAACAACAAATCTTTCTCCTGAATAAGTCTGTTAACCTAATAGAAGATAAGAAAACTTTTAAAAAGGGGGGAAATGGTAATAGATGGTAATGGATATAAGCATGGAATTATATACTCTGCTTCCATTAAATATTTTAGAATTATGGAGTGATGTTTTCAGGATAATTCAGAGTGACTAATTCCTCTGTCATGGATAGTTTCTATAATTTCAACTATACTTAAACAAGGAAGTGATAAGTTAATTTCCTCATATAGACCTCATTCAATATTAAACAGCTATAAAATATTTACTTCCATTTTTTGCTACAAGATTAAGAGACACTGTAGATAAATTAATTTTTACAGATTAAACATGATTTATACTCCATAGATTAATGTACAATAATATACAAGGTAGAGTAACTATCTTAGATTAAGCAAAAGGAATGAAAATGAATTGGCCCTAGCTAGCATAGATATTGAGAGAGCCCTTGATTCTGTAGATTGAGACTAATTGTTTAAAACTTTAGAAGAATTTGTATTTCCAGAATAGTTTATTGGAATATTATAAAATCTGTATAGAGACTCCAAAGCATATGTTAAAACTGGATCTTAGATTTCTCAAGGATTTACTTTAAACAAAGGCATAAAGCAAGGATGTGCCTTGCTCCCTCTACTGTTTGTATTAGTTATCAAACCCTTAACTAAAAGTATAAGAAGCAATGAAAAAATTATGGCTTGTCTATTAACAGAGATTATCAATCTAAAATACAACTTTTTGCAGATGATGTTTTACTAACTACAGGAGATTTAATTTTTTTCAATTAAAGAAATAGATGAAGTTGAAAAGTTTCAAGAAGTATTGCTGCTAAAACTTAGTGGGAAATCAAGTACTATATAAATTTAAAGATAAATATAACTGATAAAAAAGCCTAAAATATTTAGGAATGAAAATCTATCAAGATGTGAGTATGATTATTAATAATAATTTTGAAAATGTAATTGCAGTGTTATTTCTTATTAAAAATGGATTTATTTTTACTTTTGAAGATAGAGTAGTACTTGTATTAAAATGACTATCTTCTTTCAGCTGCTCCCATTAGGGGTTGTCACAGCAGATCAACTGTTTCCATTTCTTCCTGTTCTCTGCATTTTGCTCTGTCACACCAACCACCTGCATGTCCTCTCTCACCACATCCATAAGCCTTATCTTAGGCCTTCCTCTTTTCCTGTTACGTGGCAGCTTCATCCTTAGCATCTTTTTCCCAATATACTCTGCATCCCTTCTCAGCACATGTCCAAACCAACGTAATCTTGCCTCTCTGGCTTTGTCTCCAAACCTTCCAACCTGGGCTGACCCTCTAATATACTTATTTCTAATCCTATCCAACCTCGTCATACCCAGTGCAAATCTTAACATCTTCAACTCTGCCACGTCAAGCTCTGAATCCTGCCTTTTTGTCAATGCCACTGTCTCCAACCCATATAACATAGCTGGTCTCACTATCCTCTTGTAGACCTTCCCTTTCACTCTTACTGGTACTCATCTATCACAAATCACTCCTGACACTCTTCTCCACCCACTTCATCCTGCCTGTACTCTCTTCTTCACCTCTCTTCCACACTCACCATTACTCTGAACTGTTGATCCCAAGTACTTAAACTCATTCACCTTTGCCACCTCTACTCCCTGCATCCTCACCATTCCTCTATCCTCCCTCTCATTCACACACATATATTCTGTCTTAGTCCTGCTGACCTTCATTCCTCTTCTCTCTAGAGCATATCTCCACCTCTCCAGGGTCTCCTCCACCTGTTCCCTACTCACTACAGATCACAATGTCATCTGCAAACATCATAGTCCATGGGGACTCCTGTCTGATCTCGTCTATCAACCTGTCCATCACCAATGCAAATAAGAAAGGGCTCAGAGCTGATCCTTGATGTAATCCAGCCTCCACCTTAAACACATCCATCACTCCCACCGCAGACCTCACCACTGTCACACTACCCTTGTACATATCCTGTACCACTCTTACATACTTCTCTGACACTCACGACTTCCTCATACAATACCACAACTCCTCTCTAGGCACCCTGTCATATGCTTTCTCTAAATCCACAAAGACACAATGCAACTCCTTCTAACCTTCTCTGTACTTCTCAGAGCAAACATCGCATCTGTAGTGCTCTTTCCTGGCATAAAACTATACGGCTGATCACTAATCATCACCTCCCTTCTTAACCTAGCTTCCACTACTCTTTCCCATACCTTCATGCTGTGACTGATCAGTTTAATCCCTCTGTAGTTACTACAGCTCTGCACATCACCCTTATTCTTAAAACTCGGTACCAAAACACTTTTTCTCCATTCCTCAGGCATCCTCTCACTTTCCAAGATTTCATTAAACAATCTTGTTAAAAACTCCACTGGCATTTTACCCAAACACCTCCATGCTTCCACAGGTATGTCATCTGGACCAACAGCCTTCCGTTCTTCATCCTCTTCATAGCTATCGTCACTTCCTCCTTGCTAATCCACTGCACTTCATGATTCACTATCCACACATCATCCAACCTTTTCTCCCTCTCATTCTCTTCATTCATCAACCCCTCAAAGTACTTATATATATATATATATATATATGTGTGTGTGTGTGTGTGTGTGTATAATATATATATATATATATATATATATATATATATATATATATATATATTGCATTCAATAGTTTTATTACCTGACAAAAAAACTTTTAAAGATCATGGGAAAATGTTAATTTAATTCTTATGGTATCCTGAAAAGCCAAGAATTGCTTATACAAGAACGTTTCAACTATATTATACTCTGGACAGACTCAACATGCACTAGTCAAAAACTATCAAGGAGCAGATTATATTAAATTCTTATAAGTTTATTAAATATGATAAAACAGAAATATGTAATAATCCTTTCATATGGTTAAAAAAATTACATTAGAAAGAAATTCATTTCAGTCATTAGACTCTGCATACAATCAATTCTTAAAACACTTATAAATGGTTTTTAAATCTCCATTAATATCAATTTATGTGCACACACCTGTAGATTTAAGGAAACTCAGAACAATGTTAAAATGAATTTAATAAAAAGGAGTGGATTAGTATTAAGGTCTGATTGTTTTAAAAAAGAAAAGCTAAGTCCCAAGAATATTTCATGAAAGAATATAAATTGAATGAATCTGATACTCAGTTAATATTATCCATCAGTAAGAAATTTAATGAATTTGTAGATAATATGAGTGAAGAGGAATATATGAATGCTATTATTGAAGGCAGATTGACCAACAAATTAAGTTTGTCCAAGGTATACAAGTTAGTTATAAATAATAATAATAATAATTTTCATCAAAATTCTGAAACTTTTTAAATAGTAGTGGACTGAGTGACGAGATAGATGATAAGAATCAGTTAGTCAGACTTCTTCATGTTTATACTGGAAAGATTTTATGTGGAAATATATACATAGAATGTTTGTTACTCCCTATAAAATCTCTAAGTTTAGTAAAATGACTTCAGTTTCTTAGAGATGTAGTAAATATGTAAAAGCTGATTGGATACACATGTTTATGGATTGCAAAAAAAAAATAAATGTATATTGGGAAGACATAAGGAGGCCTTTAAGGGGTTATGGCCTGATAATTGTTCTTTAACTAGCTCAGTAATACTAATTAATGTCCTACTTCCTGTGTTTGTGAAAGCCAAAAAGCAAAAAATTGTTTTGGCTCTCTTAGCAGTTGCTAGAACAGTTATTACAAAAAATTGGAAACTAAACTCAGTTCCTATGTTCAAAGAATGTTTAAATTTAACAGCAGTACTATGTAAAACTGAAAAAGAAGTGATCAGAATAATATCTATAAATCATGCTAAGACTTTTTGTGGTTGGAATAAGCTTGAAATCATGCTATTGAAATACCAAGACTCTTAGTGTGTTAATTGCATAAGATTTCCTTGATAATTCAATGCATTCCTATCCCTGTATAAAGCAACATGTGATATTGAATTTCTTCCTTTCTGTGTATATATTGTAAATACATTAAATTAATAAAAAAAATATTTAAAAAAGACCAGAAACACAAAAGATTTCACATGTGGATGATCCCACTGGTGTTAATGACAGACAACAAATAATCCTTTGCTCCAAAAATTTAATGAATGATTAAAAACTAACAAAATATCCATGCAAATCTTAAAAACAAAAATGTTTAGAGCATTCTTTTTTTCCTTCAAAGGAATGGGATTGAATGGTGAAAGCATATAGTAAACTTTTTTGTTTTTAAGTTTTTCATGTACTTTTTTTAGCTGTTTTTTAACTTTTTAATTGTTCCTTAAATTTTGGGAGAAAATGATCATTTGTTGTCTATCATTAACACCACCGGGACAATCCAAAGTGATCGCCTTGCAATTTTTGAAGTAAAAAGGCTCTTGTGTAAAGCATGAAGTCACTCCTAATTATCTAACTTAAATTCTGATATAATATTTTCACATTCATAAGGACATACTTTGCCAAGCAGGTTGACCAATACATGAGACATTTTTACAACAAGAAACATCTTTATTAAATTATTACTTATGACATAGGGAATCATACATTTATATAAATGAAAACAAACCACAAACCATATTGACATAATTTTAGTCACAAACATTATACATCACAAACAATATTGACATAATTTTAGTTCCAACATTATACATCACTTATAATCTAGCCAATCATTTTCAGTCAGACATTACATAGCTCATTCAAATCCTGCATTCTATTAAACCTCATTCCTCCTCTGCATGTATTGTTCTCACAATTCCAATTTTTTATGTAGTTTATTCCTACCATTTTCTAAAGATCCCAATTCCAGTTGTTTTATCTCTGTTACTATATTCATTACTTTTTACACAGTTGGTTTAGACTTTATGTCCATTTTCCAGTAATTGTTTTTTGGCAAACACCATAATTAAACTCAGCAAGGCCTTACTATGTCTGGGCAAATCTGATTCTGTATCATAGCTAAAAAATAATACATTTAGTTACACCAATTTGCTCACCCAATATCTCTGATGGAGTAGTCAGCAGGAAATCTTTAAAGTCTGACAACTCATTACACTCCCAAAAATATGTTCTCAAATTACTTTTTTCTTCCCCAGCACATCTCAAACAATTGCTGTCTACCTGAGGAAAAATTTGGAGTCTTCTTGGGGTATAAAAAGCCAATATAAACACTTCCAAGCAAAGATCCCAAATTTTGTAGACTTTGTTGCATATTTGGGAAACATACAGATATATATCCCCCATTGCTTCTTTGTGAATTGCTTATCCAATCTCTTTTTTCAATCTTTTCTAACCTCCTCTGATTGATTCTTATATTTGTCATGAAATATTTTGTATGCTCCACTATATTCCTTTTTTAACTGCAGCTTCTGTTCTTGATTCTATTAAAAACTCTAACAGTGATGGTATTTTGCTTATGATTCCATTAGTTCTTTCTCTTTGCCTATACTCTGATATCAATCATTGATAGGGAAAGCAATCTGTAGCCTTCAGTCCAAATAAATTATTGGCCTCTTCCCATTTTATTACATTTCCCTCTCTAATTATTTTCTCAGAATACCTTTGTTCTTTTGCCAGTTTTCTCCAATAAATTCCAGCCTCCTCTTGCCTGTTGTCTATATCCCTAATTTCAGTCATCCATATTGGCAGAATCTTCTACTTTCTCCATTCTCATTTTGGCTTAGTACTTAGAATACTTTCTGCTACTTTACAAATATAATATTCTTTACAGTTATAGTTATTCTCCTTAACAATCAGCATCAAAAATCCCAGTTTCTTCTTGTTTTTTGAGCTTCCCCCATGTTTCCTCATCATCCCTTTCCACTTTGAAGTATAGGTTTCTTCTTGTGCTATGCATAGGAGCCTTAACTGTGTAGCTCTTTAATACCCCTTCAAATCGGGTCATCCCAAACCACCTTGTTCTATTGGAAGAATCAGCTTATCCCACTTGACTCTTGCCATCTTCCCCTCGCAGATAAAACCTCTCCTCTTGTTGATAAAGATATGCCTGACCTGTGTATAAAACTAAAGGGATAAAACATTTTAACTGCTTGCATCTTGCTACCCATATCCCTATAACAGAGCTTCCAATTTCTCAGTTTTTGTATTATCTTTTGTTTAGTCTCTTCTCACATATCCTTAGCTGCCACACAAGAATCCTTTTTAATCCATACTTCTAAGCACTTCATTCTTGTCCTTATAAGTAACAATATTGCTAAAACACTTTGTGTGTAGGTACATGATTTACTGCTATTGCCTTTGTTTGCCTTCATTAATTTAGCAACCCAAAAAGATTTGAAACTGCCTCAAAATGTTCCACAACACTGAAATGTAAATTTCTGTTTTTATCAAGTATAACATATCTTCTGAAAATAAAGCCAGCTTTTTTTGATTACCTTACCAATTATATCCTTGAATTTCTGAATCCCATATTTTCCTTACCAGTTGTTCTGAATGTAATGCAAATAGCATTGATGAAAGATGGCATCCCTGCCTGCTTCCTCTGCTCAAACATAATTTTCAGAGAGGAATCTACTCATTTTAATTTCCACCACTGATCCATCATATATCCTCCTAATCAACCTTATAATTGTATTAGGGAATGCAACTGCTTCCATTGCCCTGCTAATGAACTCCTAGCTTACTCTGTCAAGTTCTTTGTCTGCATCAAGACCCATCAATAATAGTGGAATTTTGTTGCATTTTGCTTCCTTCTGGATCATCAATGTTCTGTTAATGTTGTCAAATGTATGCCTCCCCTCCACAAAACCACATTGAGCCATATCTATTAATTTTTGCATCACATTTCAAATTCTTTTAACCATTGAAGTCAAACACACTTTATAACCATGGTTTATGATTGAAATGGGCCTTATGAGGCTGGATCTGATGAGCCTTTACCCTCTTTAGGTATTACAGCCACCACCGCTTTCTTAAAGGATGTTGGTGTTTCTCCTCCTCTTAAGATACTATTTTATCAGATTTTTCCTCCTAGTTTCCAAACTTCCACATGAATTCCTTCTATTGCTGGGGACTTTCCTGTGGATTGGCTATACATTACCATTTCTATTTCATCTCCTTCTATCCTAACTGTTAGTAATAGCCTCATCTTACCTCTAATCTTGGCATATTTAATTCTTCCATAAGGATTTCCATTTGTACCTTTTCTAGATGTCTAGATTTCTCTGTTTTATACAAATTTTCATAAAATTTCCAAAGTATTACTAGTACCTCTGCAGGATTTCTTATCTTCCTTGTTATAGGCTCCCTAAGCTTAGTGACAACACTTTCTACTTTCTGTTGCCTGAGTTATTTTGCTATAAGTTTTTGTGCTCTGGAATCATTATCAGAAAACATTTGCTTAACAGTAATCTATCTAAATGCATGCACATTATTGAGGTATTCCCTTATTTTCTATTTAGCATTCTGCAATTGCTCCTCTTCTTGTTCTGTGAAATTTTCCTATTCTATAATACTTTAAAATTTGCCAATCCCACTAAATAATTTTTGTTACTTCTTAAGCACATCTCTCTTCTTTTATTTCCACACTGTTTTTAAACTCCACTTTAATTTTATCCAGTTCCCTAGCTATATTTTTAGAAAAAAATTCTATTGTCTTTACTAACTCCCCAATAATTTCCACCACCAATTATTTAAATTCATCTCTTTTCAACAAATTTGTAGGAAATACATGAGGCCTTCTTGATTGTGTTCTCGTGTATTAGAGTTGGTTATAAGTTTGCAATCATTTGTAATGTTATAGGAAAGATAGAAACATCCCATGTTTCAAAGGAATACTTTTTCATATGCGTAATTTTTAAAGTATTTAATTTTTGACATCATGTACTGAGAGTCTCTGTGAGAGTAAAGAGAGTACTGAAGAAAGCTTGATGAAACATTTATTTTATTTGTATTTGAGATATTCAAGGAGTGTCTGAATTGTAAATTATTTTTTCTTAATGCATAAATGTAAGTGACTATCTTCATAAACTGCATTGCATCAAGGACTCAACCAATATTTCCAGATCACATACCTTCTCAAGATCAAGTCCTCAGAGCACTTTTCACGGCCAAGAACATTGCTGCTATCGGGCTAGATAAGATATCAGGGTGCCTACTGACCAGTCTGAAACAGGATTTGTCAAACCTCCCACAGATGCTATTCAATATCATTCTTCAAACTGGTTTTGTGTCTGACAAATCCAGGACATCAGCAGTTATTCCACTGTATAAAAATGGGGCATCAATGGACTCTGGTGATTACAGACCCATAAGTCCAGCCATATCATTGAGGCTATGAAGAAGATTATTATGGAATTAATCGGTAAAGACATAGGCAACCTATAAACTCTTGACCACCCAATTCAGTTTTGTCAAGGGCAGATCCAGCCCACTTGACCTGGTTGATTTCTTTCAGAAGGTTGCTGAAGCAATGGATGAGGCCATATCAGTACACAATGCACATTTAGACATAACAAAGTTTCAACACCATCCTTCACCCAGATGTTATTGATTACTCTCCCAGCTAAATGATAATCCTTTCATAACTCATTAGACAGCAAGCTGGCTCACAAAAAAATCCAGGAAATTAGGATAGGTGTTTCTACCTCCTCCAAAAGACCTGTCACTAATGGGGTACCGCAGGGTTCAGCCCATTGACCACTTCTATTTAGCATTTCTTTCTCACAGGTCAAAGTTAATGTAAAGGTTCTGTGTCTGACAACCACGCAGATGACTTTAAACTTGGTGCCATCATGAACTGTTGAAAGGACAACAAGATCCTCCAAGAGGCTTTTCCAATACAATTACTGGCGTAATAGCCATGGATTAAAACTAAATGTCAAAAATGTATAATAATCTCCTTTCACAAGTATGAAATCACCTATAGCCATCACACCACCAGTACATCCCTGAAAATTGATCCAGTAGTTAGGGACCTGGGAACCTATGTGGACAACAAAGTGTGCTTAAATCACCATATATCCACTATTGAAGAAAATTCCTTTTCATTGTGCTTCTTATTAGTAAGGGTATGGTATCTACTTCCAGGTATGTGATCATTGCACTGTATTTGGCACTTATTAGTCTGTTCCTTGTGTGTAATACCCCCACTTTAGTATGTACTCTTAACACAATTTGAATGACCACAACACTTTCTCAGCAAGAAAATTAAGGCTCTAAAGCATAAACACTACACTGATCATCTTGACGTCAAGTCCCTCTTCTCAGAATCATACAAGTTGTGGGGGAATGATCTCTGCTTCATGTACAGAGCCTAAGCAGATGTCACCTTCATTGATCTACTGCATATCTGCAAGTCCAATAGTGGAATAAACCCACACTCAGGAGAACGTAATCTCATCTGCAACATAAATAGAACATGTTGGTGGGATAGATATGGGTCACAAGGAATACCACTTCTTTGGAACTGTGTTCCTCTTCACATAAAGCAAAGCACTTCCCTTACTCTATTTAAATGTAATCTATATGTGTGAATGGGAAACCATATTTCTTATGGATAGGGATAACATTTAAATGTTCTGCCTGACTGTGGGTTGTTTGTACTTAAATTTCAAGGGATAAAAATGTCCTAGGAATGCAAGGTTAGGCTTCTAAAGATCCTTACAGATCAATAGCCTAAAAAGTACTTATGGACCCATAAATAACAATGTTAAAAGAAGTTAGAGTGTGTCTCAATATCTGATAAATATTTTCCACTATTTCTCATGTCCTCTGCTTTTTTATGTTTCATTAAATACCATAGAAAGAAAAAGAACATTCTATTACTTTGGTTTAAGTATTGTTTTGGAGAAGGCAATGATGTAGGACAGTATTCATAAGCATTGGTGCTTATTGGAGCAGGACTGGTATGCAGTAAATCTGGCTACCAAGCCCATATCAATGCAGCAAGATCAGTTCACAACTGGGAAAGTCCATGTCTGCCTTAAATTGTCAACAGGCTACATTGTTAACTCCTGAAATATCAGACACACGACAGAAAATATCCAAGACTGTGGTATAGTGGGGAGTGGGATTTTGCAATTTCTCAGCTTTTGTTCAATCTCAGAGTTTGGTATATATAATTAGGAGGGGGTGTGGGGGTTGGAATATGTTTTCGACTTTTTTCATAGTTTCAGTGTTTTGGATGTTTGCTGTCTGTGATTGATGTTTTGTGAGTCAGTGATTTTGCCAGTTGACAATTTAATATAGATTCAGGGAAGACCATATAATGCAGTCTTACCCTATGATGAAAGCAAAGAATTAAATGCACAGAGTATATATTGAAATCACCCCCTGACCATATGCATTTCTGGTCCCAGCAAGGGAAAATATGGGGCAGCAGCTGCACACCTAGCAGTGGTGCTGTGGTGCCTAGTACAGTGGTCAACATCCTCTTTTGTTATGCTGCTTAGCATACTATGCTGAGTGTAACATACTAATAAAATAAAACAATAAAAACTTAAAAGCAACTCCATTGCATGATTACATGGCAAGAAAATCCTCACCATAAACTGAGTTCTCTATGGTGCATCCAAACCTACTATTGCACACTGCCTTGTCCCCCACCCAGACAGAGATGCTAGTAAGCTCCCACTAATGGGAACATGCACAGTGCCAGATGCCCAAATTACCATATTATGGTAATGACCGCTAGTAAGTTCTCAAGTCTAATGAATAACAGGCTATCAAGCAGGATAGCTGACCATGGTGCAGCAGTGTAAGTCAGTTATTTATTTTATAGTATGCCATATCAAGGAGGTACATGTAGCACTGTATCCAACCTTTTTATATCACTGTAATATGTACAGATATCATATTTCACACTGCTGCTGGCCAGACCAAACAAAGGAGCACCTAGTCTACATCAGGATACTAGGCAGTGTTATATGCCGTTCAGTAAAATAAGAATGCTCTTGTATGCTGCTGAGGACATGTGGTCTTTATACTCATTAATGCGCTATACTTATGAACTCCAGTAATAATTTGTGAAATGTATAAGAGTAATACAATAATTTTAATGAGAAATAATTTATCTCCAAAAGAGGAATATATTTTATTCCAGTTAGGAATTATATTTCTAAAATATGTGACAGGTCCTTACAATTAATCTTAGTAAATTCTAGATCAGGTTTGATACTAATTATTATCTATTTAAAATAATGGATTTCAAGTTTATAATAATATTTATTTTTATATCAGGATGTTGTTTCATTCATAAGGTGTTAGTTTTGTTGTTATAAATATTAAGTTAGATATTTCATTGAAAAATAATAATAGATTATTTATATATTGAATAGATGCATTTATATTGCAACTGATGCATTTATGTTGTAAAATTTTTTTAAAGTAATTAATTTGAAAGTAAATATAGTTTAGTTTCAAGATCTCTCCCTAATCCAGTAACTTAAATAAAGATGTTTGTTCTAATGTTGTTAGCTAAAGGTTATATTGCTAACATGGATAACAAAGGGGTAACAGGACATCCCTGTTTGGCACATTTCATCACTATTATTTCTCTAGATAGATATGATTTTTTAGAGTTATAATTGTAAAAGACATTGCATCTCCTCCAGGGTTATATATGTAGCAAACTGTCTTTTCTGCCCACCATTTAATGTGGGTAAGACTGAAAACAAGCTTGAACAATGTATTTACCAACACACACATATGTCAAAAGATATGACACTGTGAATTATATGGCAAAACACAGTGAATCCTGCCAAAATGTGCCTTTTTGTTATAGAAAAGGTGGCTTAACATGGAAGAGGATGTGAATGGTGTAATTACCTCATTAACTTCTAGTTGTATTGGAAGCTTATTTTGGAACCAGATAAACCTCCAGGTTTTAGTAAAACAATTTTCATCAACAGTATTTTGAAAAGTAAACACAGTAGAGTTTGATGGCTTCTTATTAATTTATATCATGTTTTATACTTTTTGTATATGTGTGGTATGTTAGTTCTTGCATTTTATTCTGAAGAAATTTTTATCAAATGGAGACGAGAGTGATCAAGTCTTTTAAATTATTTCCATGTGGCCAATTGTTATTTTATATGGTTTACCATTATAATAATGGTCTTTCAAGACATTTATATTTAGGATATTATACTTTTCTAATACTTTAAAAAGACATGTCCAAATGAATATCTCATATTTTTGTCAATACTGAAGCTGGTTAGAGAGTCATTTATCTTCTTATCAGAAACAAAATCTATTAATGATGTTTTATACAGTCCTGGGCTTGTTCTTTTTAGTATAAAACTTGCTCAATTGTTATGAATTAGATCGGGGACTGTTCTTCTAACATTTGTGATAGACATTAAATTTTGTAGTCAATATTTAACAATTATATTTAACAATTAATTTGGTATGTATGATCTTTGTTCAGCAGAGTAGTTCTCTTGTTTTAAAATGAAGAATATGAAAGAATATTTCTGAGAAGATGGGATGATTAGATTTTTAATAGTATTATTAAATATTTTTTGAAAAATAATATTGTCTGAAGACATCATTTATATATTTCTGAAGATATTTAATCTAATCCAAGGGTTTTATTGTCTTTTAGCTTTTTAATTTTAATCTCTACTTTCAAGCATTTGAATATTTTAAGTCATACATGCTGCTGTCTTCATTCAGAGTTATTTATATTATTACTTATAAAAATATTTATGTTGCATTCAAAATCCTTGACGCTGGTCAACAGGCATTATCAAAATAGTGTTCAAATTATTTAATATGTCATCTATTTCTTCTTTAAGAAATCTGTTATTAATTAATCTAACATATTTACAATATATACACAGACAGGAAGAAAGTCAACATCACATATAAACAATGTTAGAAATGCATTGAATTATCAAGGTGATCTTATACAATTAACACATTAAGAGTCTAAGTATCTCACTAATATAATTTCAAGGAAATCCCAGCCACTACAAATCTTATTCTGATTTATAGATCTTATTCTGATCACTTCCTTTTCAGTTTTATTAAATTTAAAAATGTTTTGAGAGTAGGAACTGAATTTGACTTCCAGTTTTTTGTAATAATTTTTAAGCTGATGCCAGGAGGCACTAGAACAAGTTTATTTGTTTGGCTTTTACAGGTAAAGGAAGTAAAACATTTGTTAGCATTACTGATATAGTTATAGAATAATAATCAGACCATAACCCCTTAAAAAATACATATCTCTTCATAATATGCATTTAGATTTTCAAAATCCATAAACATGTGTCCAATCAGCTGTTACATTTTTACTACGTCTTCAACAAACTGAAGAAGTAATTTTACCAATCTTAAAAAAAAGATATTCTATGTATATATTTCCACATAAAAACTTTCCAGTATAAACTAGAAGAAGTTTGACTAATCGATTTAAGTAACAAAGTTTGATTCTTACCATTTGTTGAGTATTATCAAAAAAAGTTCCTGAATTTTATGTTAAAATTATTATTATAATATATAAATTAACTTATATAGCATGGACAATGTTCCTTTGTAGGCCAATTTACCTTTGATGATAGCATTCATATATTCATATAGTGGGGGAATAGTGTTCTGTTCCTCTTCATTCATATTATCTACAACTCATTTAATTTCTTACTGATGGATAATACTAACTGGTTAACAGGTTCATCCAACTTATAATATTTCATTAAATATTCTGGTGACGTAGCTTTTCCTTTTTCAAAGCAATCAGGCCATAATATCAATCCATTCATTTTTAGCAAATTCATTTTAACATTGTTTTAAGCTTCCTTAAATGTAAAGGCATGTGCAATGGGAAAGAACAAAAAGTTATATTTTGATATTAATGGAGTTTTAAAAACATATTTTTTAACATTTTTAAGAACTGAATTCATATATACAGAGTCTAAAGATTGAAATTAATTTCATTCTAAAGTACATTTTATTAAGCAGATGAAATGATTATTACAGATTTCTAATTTATTATATTTGATAAACTTATAAGAATTTAGTAAAATTTGATCCTGAATAGTTTTCCATTGACTAGTATAAGTTGAGTTTATCGGTGTATAATAGAGATAAAATTTGCAGCAATACAATAAGATTCTACATCTGGGAAGCTAATATCACCATACTCCCATAATCTTCTATAAGCAAATCTTGACTTTTTAGAATACCTTAAGAATAAAGTTAACATGTTTTCTAGACCAGGTTTGATACTAATTTTTGTCAAGAATTAAAGCTGTTGAATCCAATATTTATGTAATCTTGTGTAAAATAATAATTTTAATAAGTATTAACATATCCTTGAAAGTAAAAAAGTAAATTTTTAATAAGGATTAATACTTCTTCAATTATTTTTTCAAAATTATTATTAATTGTACTCACATCTCAATAGATTTTTATTGCTAAATATTTTTGTTTTTTTCCTTCCCAGTTATATCTATATGTATCTTTAACCTTAGTATCTAGTAACTGATTTAACACTAACTCTCAGTTTTATTATTAAATTTCAGTAGAACTATTTCTTGAAATTTTTCAATTTCCTCATCTATTTCTTTAGTTGAATAATTGAAATTTCCTATAGTTAGTAAAATAGCTGCAAAACTCTGTATTTTAGATTGATAATCCTTGTTAATTGAGACTCCATCATTTTTTTCATTGCTTCTTTTACTATTAGCTAAGAATCTAACTAGAGCAAATAGACGGGACAAGACTATTGAGTATAAATTGTGTTTGATTTTTATTAATTTAACAATTGTCTCTCTTAATCTTGTAGTGAAGATGAAGTAAATATTTTATCATCTACATTTAATAATGAAATAAGTCTATGTGAGGAAACTAATTTATTATCATTTCCTTATTTAAGTATATGTGAGATTTCAGAAGATTTTTATGAGGGAGGAATTATTTTGTCACTCTGAATTATCCAGAAAATGTCACTCATTAATTCTAAAATATTAAAATGAAGCGCACTGTATAATTCCACACTTAAACCATCTAACCATGGAGCATTACCATTTTTCCCATGTTTAAAAGCTTTCTTAACATCTATTAGTGTAATAGGCTTATTCAACAGATATTTATTGGTCATTAAGTTTATTAGTTACATTTTTCCTTAAGTACTTGTCAATTTTGTAATCATCTGGATTATTTTTATCTGTATTAAGATCCCCATGGGTTTTTTTTTTAAATATTAAACATTTTTCTCTATGTCTGAAGTAAGCTTATTAGTGTGAGAATTTTGGATCTCATTGATTTTTCCTTTTTGCTTAACATCTTACTTCTATGTACACTTTTTGAAGTCATGTCTTAACTATGCAATTTTATTTTTCTAAATCTATCTCTACTTTATGCATTAAACTGTTTGATATTTTGTTATTAATTTTAATGAATTCAATATTGTCTAATTTATTTGTTGTTCAAGCCTTGCTTTGGGTATTTCATCTTGCATTTCTAACTCATTATCCCACTCTTTCATTTTATTATCTTCCCATTGTAGTGTTAATATGCATTTTTAAGGAGTCTCATAGTATGACTTTACTAACTTGATCATTATCATTCAAAGATAAACAATTCACAGTTTTCCTTACGATAACTCTCAAATTCTTTTAATTTCATCATATATACTGTGAATCTATAAAAAATATAACATTTCTTATATCCATTAATATATTAATACTTAGTGTGTTATGATGAGATACAAGTCAGGTAGCAGTTTTAAAACAATTCACTTTATTAAGTAAATCTGCAGAGGCATAAATATTATCAATTCTAGTTTATGTCTCATGCACATAAGAATAATGAATGAAGAACTGACTTATCTAATGCTTTTACTATTAAATCAATTAAATTGTTATTAGTAATCCATATGTTTAGTGCTTTAGCTGATGCCAGAATTTTAGCTTTCTTCTGTTCACTTGTATTTTTATACTAGGTATGCAGTTAAAATCCCCTGCTAAAATTAAACTACCCTTCCCTTGACTTTGCAGTAAATTGAAATGATCTTCAGCCACTCTTGCATCTATTCCAGGGGTCCAGCAAAAATTAGCTAGTACAAAAAATGTGCCATTGTATTTAATTATTACAAATGTATATATTCCTTTGTGATCATGAATGGATTCCATGACCTTAGGCATTATAGTAGATTTTCTCCAAAATATAGCAGTTGCTCTCCTGTTTTTTGTTAAAAGAAGCAGATGATACATTTCATAACCTAAGTTATTTAAATATCATATATCATTACCTAGCAAGTGACTTTCTTGCAAGAATATAAGGTCACCTCTATTTAATTGCAGGTATCTTATTAATGATTTACTTTTGTTGTCATTGTCTAATCCATTCATATTAATAGGTAATTGATTAAAATTATCCATACTGTGTTTTTGAAAAGATTTCTTTTAAAATATAATATGACATATTTATCCACCATATTAATTTAATTGTATATAAGACTAATGCATTCCTCTAACTCTACCATAACATTCCACATTTTTTTAATTTTTTTCATTCTACAAACTATACTACTAAAACTCTATACTGTATATATTAATAAAACACAACCTACCATGTACACCAAAGTTTCTAGCTTGCCTATCAAACAGACATAATACTAAACTATCTCTCTACCTACCAATATTTAAAACTTAATCAAAAAGCTAGCCAAAAACTACCGTCACTTACCAATAATTAATATAATATTATATATAAGTTAAAAATAATAAAAGACTATTAATTTAGGTATACATTTTGCCATTTAAAACTATTCTCTCATTACTACATAAAAGTTTAGTAATCCTCTTCTATTAATTGCATATATTAAATAATCCAACAAGTAGTGTACTGTATACCTGTTTATGTAATATTGATGTAAATTATCCATTAAATATCCATACATTATTCACTCATTCAACATTATTATAAATAAATCTCTAAACAAATATGTAGAACAAAGTGAAACCTGAAGAGATGAAGATATCGGTAAACTTACAGGTGACAGGGAATATTAGACTAAAATATTAATCAGAAGGAAAATTAATGCATATATCTATTCATCATGATAAAACAGGCTTGCTGTTCTGAACTGTTTGTAAGTTTCTTGGAGGCCATTTTTTGCTTGGGCTAAAGGGAAGTCTCTCTGTTCATCAGTGGCAGTGATAAACATTGAGCAGCCTGCCTGCCACTGTGGGAGTGGTTACTGGCTTGAAACTGTAGTTTTATTGGCCATTTTGGGTCAATTCCAAACTCCTTGAGCTTCCTCTCTTAAAACCCTATTTTGTGCGGTTTTGTGCGTTTTTGTGCATAGCGCAATAATGGGCAGCGCTGCCTAATTGGGTTTAAACTATTCCTGGCTCCACAAAATCTGCTCTTCACTTTTTCCCTTAGAACTGCTCTATCTCTCAAATTAAACACCATATTCTCATTCTAAGGCCCTTCACTGGTCCAAATAAGTAATCTTACAAGTTAGCACTATTAAACCATAAGCACTACTTACTCTTATACTCTCTACGATTACCTTGTCCCCTATTGGACCATCTTAATTCAGTTCCCTATATTACTCTAGCATGTCCAAAGGTCAGTCAATGGTTTCCTCTCCAGCCCAGCTGGTGAATCTGGGAATTTTGAGGCAATGTTACAACTGTCTCATGTACACGGACAACCCTCTCCTCCTCCAAATAGGCTCAAATATATGTGAGAGATGCAACCATATAGCCAAACTGGAGGCTGAGCTCTCTCATCTCAAAACTGGTATAACCAGTCAGGAGGAGAAGGTAACTTCACACAACACAATTCCAGTATCACATAGTCCTACCACATCAGCGAACCAAACACATAAATACACAAAAACATACTCAGAGGCTCTAAATAAAAATCTACCTAAGCAACAGAGACCTCAAAAGCAGACATCCAAGCAAACGCCACCCCAAAACAAAACATGCACAACAAATAGCCCACAAAGTCAGTGTGCCAAGCAGCCACAGCCCTTAAGGCTGAATAACGCACCCGATAATCTTGTAATAGGTGACTCTATTGTCAGACTCACTGATGTCCCACTCACCAGGCTGAACAAGGAGAAGGTCACAGTGAGCTGCCTGTCGGGCGCTAGGATCCGCCACATAACACAAGCACTCAGGTCACTCCAAATCAAATATAAATATGACTCAGTCATTGTACATGCTGGTGTGAATGACCTGAGACTTATCTCCCTGGACTTCATGAAAAGAGACATAGAGGAGCTCTCTGATCATGTAGCCCAGGCCGGTATGACTCTGACCTTGAGCAGCATCTTACCCTCACCTAGAATGATGCCACAGTACAAAGACAAAATGATCGATTTTAACAATTGGCTAAAATTTTGGTGTCATTCAAAGGGGATCCAGTGTCTATCAGCCTGGGATGACATGCTCAACAAGCCACATTGCTTTGCTAGGGACAGCTTGCACCTGTCACCACTGGGCTTTTGGATACTGGCAAAGGCTCTGGACACCCCCATAGTGCCTTTTTTAGGTAAGGCTCAAAAGTCAAACCCACCTCCATAGACAGCACAAGGAACAAGAAACTAAGGGTAATGCTGCTAAACGCCAGAAGTCTTAACCTCAAGATGCACGCACTCAAAGCTCTCCTCAGGATGGAGAACAGTGACAGAAACCTGGTTCAAGGCTCCAGAGAGCACCCCAGCACTACCAGGTTATACCTCATATCATGCTTTTCAGCCCCAAAACCCAGACCAAACCACAAAAGGAGGGGGAGTTTCCATATTTATCAAGGATATCCACACCTCCAGGTTAGTGGCATTGCATGAAGTATCAGAGACCATCCATGTGCAACTAACAGTGGGCAAAACTGCTTTTCAGTTTATAGCATCCTACAGACCACCCTCTCAAAGTCAGGAATCCCACTCGGCTTTCCTGAAAACATTGGAGAACATGAAGATCTCTCCAAACATCATTATATTGGGTGACTTTAACTACCCAAACATAGACTGGGAGCACTACTCAAGCCCCAGCACCTTAGCCCAAAGGTTCCTGGAAATTATAAACTCAAATGCTATGGAACAACTAGTCACCACTCCCACAAGAGGGGATAATATACTCGACCTGATCATTACCAACATGGGGACTCTATGCTCCATACCAGAAGTATATCCTTCATTGGTAAGATCAGACCATAAATTAATTTCACTGGATATCCACATCCCGACCCCACCCCCAGCCCAGAAAACCACAGTGAAAAACTTCTCAAAAGCGAACTTCTCAAAACCAAAATGAAATCTTTCAAGGCCCCAGGGCCAGTGGAAACTATGGCCCAAACTGCAGAATCCTATATAAATGCATTCTACGGACATCTCCAGGAATGCATGGATCAAGCTATCCCAAACAAAACCAAGACCCAATCATCCAAAGGCAGGCGTCCAGTCTGGTGGACCCCAGCCATACATAGACTGTACAACAGAAAGAGGAAGATACTACATGATAGAGCAAAATCCCTAATAGGGAAGGCATCTCTGATCAGTACTAGCAAAAAATTACAATCCCTCATAAAATCCTCCAAGGCCAGCTTTGAGAGAAAAATTGCACAGGACACTAAGGACAATCATAAGGCTTTTTTCAGCTATGTTAGGAACCTGGGATGCAACTCCCAGACTTGTTCTGAGTTGATTCTAAATGACAAAAAATACACTGAACCCACAGACATTGCCCATATCCTGGCAGACAGGTTCAGTGCAAACTTCTCCACCCCCCCCCCAAAAGAGCAAGTGTCTATCCCAGCATGGGGCTGCCTCCCAAACATCTCTGATGCTCAGGTGAAGGCTGCCCTCTCCAAAGCAAAAAACACTGCTTCCATGGGACCAGATGGCGTCTTGTGTTGCATCCTACATGAACTCCAAGAAGAACTAATCCCTCAAATAAAACAACTGTACAATCTCAGCCTCACTACAGAATATGTGCCCACAGAATGGTGTACAGCAACAGTAGTCCCACTCCACAAAGGTGGAGCCTCCACGGACCCTGGAAACTATCGCCCCATAAGCCTGACTAGCTTAGTCTGCAAGGCTATGGAGAGGATCATCATGGAGCTCATAAACAAAGACATCAGGGACCTACAGACACTAGATCCTACCCAATTCGGCTTTGTCAAGGGAAGATCCTGCCTTTTGAACCTGGTTGACTTCTTTGAAACAGTCACCAAAGCCATAGATGAAGGGAAGATAGTCCACATAGCCTATCTAGACCTAGCAAAGGCATTTGACACAATACCCTACGCGGGCATCATAGATAAGCTATTCAGCTTAAATATAAACTCCTATGTCACAAGATGGGTCACAAACTGGCTCAAAGACAGAACCCACAGAGTGAGAGTTGCTGGAGCCATGTCAGACTCGAAACCAGTCACAAGTGGTTTCCCACAAGGTTTTGTCCTGGGACCGCTCTTGTTCGGTATATACTTTTTCGAGGTACAGGCCAATGTGGGAGGATTATGGCTCACCAAGTTTGCAGATGGCTGCAAACTAGGTGCCATAATCAACTCTCCAGCTGACACAAACATCCTTCAAAAAGGTCTCACAGAGACGGATAACTGGTGCCAGAGCCATGGTCTAAAGCTAAATGCCAAAAAGTGTATAGTCATACCCTTTGGCAAAAACAATGTGCCCACAAACTACCACATAGGAGGTAAACTATTAAGTACAGAGAAAGTAATTAGGGATCTGGGGACCCAAGTTGATAGCAATCTCTCCTTTGACAACCACATTGCCAAAGTGGTTAGGAAGACCTTCTACATGGCTCACCTCATCATGAAAGGATTCACATCTAGATCAAGAGAGGTAATCATGCCCCTTTATTCATCCCTAATCAGGCCCATCATAGAATACAATGCCCCTTTTGGGATGTACCTTACCCGACACCTGCAGCAATTAGAAAGACCCCAAAAGTACCTCACCAAGAGGATCAAGGGACTCAAACAGATGCCATATGCTGCTCGGTTAAAATAACTCCAGCTCTACTCAGTTGCATACTGCCTACTTTGAGGCGATCTATGCCTGACATATAAAGCTATGTCCTATCCAGAATTAATGGACATGCTCCACCTCAGTTAATCTAAATCCCTTAGAGCCACACACTCGAGGGACTTGAACCTCAGCACAGAAATAAATAGGACTTGCTGGAGGGACAGATTCATAACCCAGAGGCTCCCTTCACTCTGGAATAGAATTCCAATTCATGTTAGGCAGAGCACCTCACTGAATCTCTTCAAGAAGAATCTTGATGAGTGGATGGGGGATCGTAGGTTTGTCCTGGGTATTACTTCCGTGTCACTATTAAACAGAGGCATAGTAAAGTAAACCGTAAAAAGGGCACAGTATACTCAAATCAAGGGGTGGCGTAAGCCAAACAAAATCAGGCTAGGCTTATAATTGCCCCAGGGCAGATAGCCTAGTATGAACCTATGAACCTATATACATATATTTCATATATCTAACTAAAGCCCTGAATTCATTTTAAAAGTAGAAGTGTCTATATCTCAAAATTGCGTAACACTCTTAATGTGATAAATATCAAAAATATTTAAAATTCCTTTAGCTTACTAAACTATTTCATATGTAGATTACTGAGATCAAAGAGAATGTTTAGATATTTTTATGGAGAAAAACAATTTGCAGTATATAATCAAATCCCATTCTCCCTTCCCAAGTTCAAACATATTGAAAAATCTACTTTACTTTCTATCAAAATGAATGTACTGATTCATCTGTATAACACTGAAATTTCAGCTCTAACTTATGAAATTACATATTTCAGATAGTATTAGCGAATTTAGTAGCATAAAATATACAGAAAAACTTCAGAGTTCACATGACCAAGCTTCATATTTCAGCTTTCAGGATATTTTCAAATATTTTATATGATTTCTATGTAAATTATATGAAATCCTGTACATTCAGATTTATGTCATATGTAGGTATATGTAATACATATCTTTCTTATAAGCAGTTTGCATACATACAAATGCATACATACAAATATTTCAAGCACAGACATTAATGCCCTTCTAGCTTGCCAATATACCAAAACAATTGTTCCCATAATAAGTGTCAAGGTTGTTCTTAAAAATATCTAAACTAATACTTGCTTTAATGTAATTTGGTAGTCTGTTCCATGCATCAGCTGCTCTGTCAGAGAACAAATGAGTGCACTTCCCATTCATATAGAATCTTCTGCATAGGTTGTCTGATGATTCTCTAGTACTTTTTAATAACCCCAAACATTCCCACAGGTAGTTGCTTCTAAATGCCCTATACACTTGAATAAGATCTTCTCTTAGATACTTGTAAGAAACACTGTACAAGTTCAGATATTTTAGTCTTTCATAATAACTTAAATTTTTATATCCATGGATGCCCCTGGTATATTTCCACTATACTCTTTCCAGTTTAATCATGCTTGTTTTCTTATAGGGTTTCCATATTGTTATTCCATACTCAAGTTTGGTTCTGATGCAACTAACACACAATGACATCATCATTTTTGATTTCTTAGACATTATAAATCTTTTGATACAACCTATAGTTCTGTAACTATCATAATCAATTGATTGATATGATTAGAAAAACTCATAGCTGAATCTATCCATATACTCACTTCCTTAAATAAGTCTACAGTTTCAATCACTGTGTGCTGTATTAAATATTCACCTTTCAATTTATGTCTCTCAAATCTCATTATACTTAGTTTTTGATGTATTTATTATCATATTATTCTCATGTGCCTAAATGGTTAATTTAGTCATTATTTTGCAGACATGCCTTATCTGTAACACATGCAATCAGTTTACCCAGTTTCAGGTCATCTGCATATAGGCTGTAGAACACCTCAGATGAAAAAGGTCTGGGCCAAGGACAAAGTCCTGTAGGACACCATGACTGTAACCAAGGATTTCACCTGCCCAGTTGCTGTCTAATACTTGCTATGTCCTATTTGTAAGCCATGCAGCTATCCATCTTATCAACAGTCCATCAACACCTAGTTATACTAATTTACTGATCAGTGTTTTGATGAAGGCCCTCAAATGCTGAAGTTAAATCTATATAAACACAGTTTTTCATTCAGAGCTGTTATTATATTGTTATAGAGCATCATGTTACAGGTCATAATAAATCTGTTTTCAACATATGCATGCTGATATATGGTTTCAAGTCCCAACCTATCCAGTTCTGATAATAACTTATGCAATATGACCTTCTCCATTATATTGTTATTTAAATATATTTGTCTTATTTGTCATTCTAATATTCTACCTTATTCTATATAACTTGTATATGTAAAATCTCCCATCAAAGAGCTAGTTAATCATCAGCTCTCTATTACAAATTACAGTATGTGTATATATTTCTTAACTTACTGATACTGCTCTTTTATTCATTTTAAAGAGTAGATATTTAAGTCCTTGTGGATGTGCATATTATTCATAAGATGTTGATTCTTATTATTAATTCTAGTATGACAAGCTATCTTGACTATATATAAAAGAATTCCTACTTGTTTAATTTGAATGTATGTTTTTAGCCATTGTGAACGGCTGTTCTGATCAAAGGTTCATAGCCTAACATTAGAATTTGATTACATTTGAAAATGACAACTCACAGCATACAGTAGCTGCTAATTTCCTCTGTAAGATTCTCATTTTTCTTAATTCTTTTAAACTGTTCTAATAAGTGACAAACATCTAACTTCACTTTTCTCCATTAATATGTACAGTTAGAGTTAATAACACTACAACATAAGCTATTAACATTCAGCAAAATGTAAGAACATTATGTGTCAGTAATAACTCAATATAAAACATTACCACAGCTTTTATTTTATCAATTCTCACATATATACTTGAAAAAAGAAGAAAGAAAAAGAAAGTTCCGTTCTGTGTTCACAGGTATCAGTGATGAACTTTGACCTAGATTTTCTTTACAATAGCTCAAACCAGGAAGCAAAGCAAGCAAGAACCAGCATTTCGACACAACTGGAACATTCAAAACTGAGAACCAAGAACCAAACAACAATGCACAGTTCACAAATGCACCATACGATGAACCAAAGCGGGCTGAAAAACAAATTTATTTCAAAACTAAGTGCTTTTGTCTGCTTGTAGCACAAGACTTTCTCAGAGTTCATCTCCATGAAAAACACATACTGTTTAAATTGCATCATTTTAAAAATCATGTGATCCATCCCAACCAATACAGAAACTTATCAAAACTAATTAAAATACCTACTTAAATACATACTATTTAAAAATAGGCAGTGAAACATTCTTCTTCTTCTTCTTCTTTCGGCTTTTTCCCGGTTAGGGGTCGCCACAGCGGATCACCTGTCCGCACATTGAATGGCAGTGGAGTTTTACGGTGTCGAGTTGCCAGCCTGGCGCCCAACCTTCCACAGAAGGCACACTCACACGCACACCTAGGGCCAATTTAGAGTGTCCAATCCACCTGCAGTGAAACATTATTAAACACACTAAATAAAAATATGTGTATATACATATCTGTTACACTGCACTCATATAAAATAATAAATAATACCTACATACTTTATGTGAAAGCATATAAAGATTTAACTTTAAGGACACTGCTAATGAAGACATGTTCATTGATTCTGGGTGGTACAGTGGCATTAAGTTTTAATTGCCACTACAACTCTCGAATCTCCACTATCTCCTCCCAGGGTCCCCCCTTTTATCCTTATGCACTTTTTCGAACACAAAAAAACATAAACATGTGCCCAACATTATCAAGATGTGCTTATACAAGGCATTATTGTCATTTCTACTTTTAATATCCAAAATATGTTGGTATATTCATTCTCTAAAGTGCCTAACAGTTTTGCCAATATAGAACACTTGACATTGCTGACATAAAGCTATATAAATCATCCCCTCTACCTGTCAATTATAAAATTCCTTGGAGTTTACTTTGCGTGTATTAACAATAATACCACTACCTTCATATATATGATTGCATTGTCTACAATGACAGCAATTATAGGTACCTTTTCTCCTTAAACTGGGCACTAACCTATTATTACCCATTCTATCATAGATTCATAGGTAGGTACTAGGCTATCAGCCCTGGGGCCTATAAAAACCTAGCCAAAAAGGTTCCCTGGCTTTTGCCACCCAAGAAAATTATTTTCCTGTGGGCCTGTCAAGCAGTGCCGCAGAAGTGATTCCTGGGGTGAATTTTCTTTTTCCTATCCAGTTGTCAAGGTTTTTCTTAAAGAGGGCCAATGAGGAGCTTTGCTTGACATGAATGGGTAGTTTGTTCCAGAGTATGGGAAGTCTCTGGGACAGGAATCTATCCCTCCAGCATGTTCTGTTTAATGTAGTGACAAGGTTTAGGTCCCTGGAGTGTGTGGTTCAGAGAGAATGGGATTTCTTTAAGTGTAGCATGTCCAACAGCTCTGGGCTTGACATAGCTTTGTATGTTAGTCAGAAATTGCCCCTGAGTAGGCAATATGTGGCAGAGTAGAGTTAGGGGTTTTTGAGACCATCTGTGAATGGCATCTGTTTGAGGCTGGTAATCCTCCTAGTGAGGTATTTATGTGGCCTTTCCAATTGTTGTAGGTGTCTTGTGAGATAAATACCAAATGGGGCATTGTACTCTATAATGGGTCTGATGAGGGATGAGTAGAGAGGAACAATGACCTCCTTTTTTCTAGAGGATAACCCTTTTGTGATGAGGTGTGCCACATAGAAGGGTTTCCTGACTACTGTGGCAATGTGGTTATCAAAGAAGAGACTAGTGTCCGCCTGTGTCCCGAGGTTTCTTATCACATTTTCAGTGTTTAGTGAGCTACCTTCTATGTGGTAGCTCATGGGTACCAAGTGTTTCCCAAAGGGGATGACAATGCACTTCTTGGCATTGAGCTTGAGGCCATGACTATGATACTACGTATCTGTCTTTGTGAGGCCCTTTTGTAGACTGTCCACATCATTAGGTGATTCTATTATGGCTCCCAGTTTGCAGTCATCTGCGAACTTTGTTAGCCAAAGACCTTCTGTGTTGGTCTGCACTTCAGACAAGTAGATGCCGAACAGGAGAGGACCCAGGACTGAACCTGTGGTACTCCACTCGTCACTGGTCTGAAGTCGGACTTGGAGACGGCTACTTTTACTGTGTGGATTTTGTCAGTGAGCCAGTTGACCACCCATCATGTGACATAGGGCTTTATCCCCAGTTTAGTGAGTTTATCTATAATTCCAGAATGGGGGATGGTATCAAAAGCCTTGTTGAGGTCAAGATAGGCTGTGTGCACTACCTTGCCCTCATCTATGGCTCTAATGATGCTTCAAAGAAGTCAATCAGGTTTAGTAGACATGCTCTACCTTTTACAAACCCAAACTGAGTGGGGTCCAGGGTTTGGAGGTTACCTATGTCTTTGTTTATAAGCTCCAGGATTATATGTTCCATGGCCTTGCAGACCAGGCTCATCAGGCTAATGAGGCGGTAGTTTCTAGGGTCCATGGTGGCACCCCTTTCATGGAGTGGGATAACTGTCACTGTGTGCCATTCAGTAAGCACAGAGCCTGAGGTGAGGCTATGATTGAACATGGTACTTAGGTGGGGTGCTACTTCGTTCTGTAGTTCATGCAGTGCACAGCCTGAGATGTTGTCTGGTCCCATGGAGGCTGTGTTCTTGGCTTTGGAGAGTGCAGTCTTTACTTGTTCATCCGTGATTACAGGGGCTTTCCATTCTTCCAGTAATAAGATGGGCCCTTTGGAGGGTGACAGGGGGTAACGTTAGCACTGAACCTATCTGCCAAGATGTTGGCAATATCGGTTGGTTTTGTATATTTAGTCCCATTGTGCTGCAGCTCAGAGCAGATCTGAGTGTTGCCATTGAGATTCTTGACATAGCTGTAGAATACTTTATGGTTGTCTTTGGAATCAGTGGCAATTTTATTTTCATAACTGGCTTTGGAGGATTTTATGAGGGGTCTCACCTTCTTGCTGAGGCTGACCAGGGAGTTCCTCCAATCTTGGGATTTTATCTTTTTTGCAACAGCTTCTTCCTTCTGTTGTAGAGTTTGTTTATGGCAGGGGGCCACCAGATTGGCTTCCTTTTTTTGGAGGATAGGGTCTTGGTTCTGTTGGGGATGGCACAATCCATGCACTCGTGTATGTCCTTATACAGTGCATTTGTGTAAGATTCAGCAGACGTACCTCTATTTTCCATATGTATGGGTGCCATGAAGTTTGCCACTTCTGTCTTAAAAAGCATGAAGTTGGCTTTGGAGTAGTTTTTGATGGTGGTTTCCTTAATGGGAGGTGGGGGTGGGACATGGATGTCTAGGGTGATTAGCTTGTGGTCGGATCTGACCTGTGAGGAGTTGACCTCTGTGGAGGAACACTGGTTACAAATATTGGTAATGACCAGGTCCAGGATATTGCTACCCCTGATGGGGGTGTGGACAAGCTTATCCAAGGCATTGGAATTTATGAATTCCAGAAAACGTTGAGTGAATGAGTTGGTACATGATTCGTTTTCCCAGTTGATGGTGGGGTAGTTGAAATTGCCCATAATTAAGGTATTGTGCTGTACCTTAATATTTTACAGTATTTTAAGAAATGAAGAGTGAGAATCCTGGGGCATGGTGGGGGATCTGTAACAAGCTACAACCTGGATTGCATTCTTGCCCAGTGTTAGTTGCACTTGGATAATTTTGGATGCATTATGTTGAGTAACTAGCCTGGAGGTGTGGATATCCTTAATGAATATGGACATTCCACTGCCTTTAGTGTTTTGGTCCAGCCAGATTAGGTGGCTGAAAGGTGTGGTATGAATTATAGCCTAGTAAGACAGGGGTGCTCTCTGGAGCCTTGAACCTGGTCTCTGTCACTGCACAGATGTTGATGTTATCCATTTTAAGGAGTGCCTTGAGTGAGTGCATTTTGAGGTTTAGACATCTAGTATTGAGTAGCATTAGCCTCATAGTTTGCTTGCTTGTACCTGTTATGGTGGTGAATTTATCATTTGAACCTTGCCTAAAAAAGGCACTATAGGGGTGGCAAAAGCCTTAGCCAGTATCCGGAATCCCAGGGGCGACAGGTGCAGGCCATCTCTGACAAAGCATCATGGTCTGTCGACCATGTGGTCCCAGGCAGACAAATACTGGATCCCCTTAGAATGACACCAGAAGCTTAGCCAGTTGTTGAAGTCAATCATTTTGTCCTTTTACAGCGGTATCATTCTGGGTGATGGCAGGATGTAACTTAGGGCTAAAGTCATACCTGCCTGGGCTACAAGATCCAAGAGCTCCTCCATATCTCTTTTCATGTAGCCCAGGAGGTACATCTCAGGTCATTCACACCAATATGGACAATGACAGAGTCATATTTGTATTTGTTGTGGAGTGACCTGAGAACGTGCATCATGTGGCATATCCTGTCACCCGACAGGCAGCTGACAGTAACTTTCATTCATACCAACAGGGACAATGACAGAGTCATATTTGTACTTGTGGAGTGACCTGAGTACGTGAGTTATGTGGTGGATCCTGGCACTCGACATGCAGCTGACAGTAACCTTCTCCTTGTTTAGCCTGGTGAGTGGGACATCAGTGTGCCTGACTACAGAGTCACCTATGACTAGTGTGTTGAGTACGTTGTACTGCCTTAGGGGCTAAGGTTGAGTGGCACACTGATTTTGTGGGCTATGTGTCATTTGGGTAGTGTTGGGGGGGTGATGGTTGTCTGTGTTTCAGCTTGGGAGGTCTCTGTTGCTTCGGCAGATTTTTATTGAGAGCCTCTGTGAATGTGGGTGTGTGTTTTGTGTTTCTATGTGTGGATTTTGGTATTGTGGGTTTTGAAGGACTATGTGTTGAGTGTGCTCTGGTGCAGGTGTTAACCTTCTCCTCTTGACTGTCTAGTCCAGTCTTAGCTGGAGAGAGCTTGGCTTTGAGTTTGACTATATAAGTGCATCTCTCTCAGGTTGTAGTGTTGGGTGGTAGAAGGAGAGGGTTGTCAGTGTACATGAGGCAATTGCTACATTACCCCAAGATGCCCAGATTCATCAGGTGGACATGAGAAAACATCGGGAGCTGACCCATGGACATGCCTGGATAGGTGCTTATTAATTTAAGTACTAAAAACTGACAAGTGAGAAAGGGAAGTGCTGTAGTAATTTGTAGTTTATTTACTGCTTACAATGAGTTCTGAGCAAGTGCTGAGCACAAGGAAACAGTTTTGGGTGCTGAAATTAAAAGACTGGCTAGTTCTAGCTAAAACTAGCTAGTTTTAGCATGAATCCCAAGAAGGGAAGCAGGCCACGACATGTTTGGTGATGCACAGTCTTGTCCCAGATGACATAAGGGTCTGCAGGGTTGTAGCCTTTTTATGGTAAATGCCTAGAACAGCAACCAGACCAATCAGGTATGTTAAGCACAGACACTCACTCTCCAACCAGAAAGAGTCAGGAATCAATGCACTCAGCTCCTACTCTCACCAGGATCAGAATATAAGCACAGATTCTAAGCTGTCACCTATAAAGCAGTTATTAAGCTTTCTGGTGATCAGCAGTCTCCAGGGAATAATGTAACTGCACTCCTCTCACCAAGAGAAAACAGAAGCACTAATCGCAAGATGACTACTGAGAGGCAGAATGTGGGCTCTGCAATAACTGGTGGTCTTGCAATAGATGCTTAAAGGTAAGATAAATAAAACGGTTTATCCTAAACACTGCAGTGTGCACTAGATGAGTTAGATGTGAAAGTAGGTAACTTAAGTTTTACCTGTCTAAAAGTTAAGTTTTAGTGGAGAGTCACTATTTTTAAAACAGCAAGATAGATTGAAAGGGGTGGTCACTTTTGTATTCTGGTACTATGGAATACAGTATTATGGCCAATAAATTTAAATAGTTGAAGGGGAGTGATTTTGCAAAATGATAACTTTGTGCTTATTCACACCAGCCAGTAAAAGCAGAGAGGAAATGAGATATATGGTCAAATTAACATAAGGGGCAGGCAACTCGAAAGACAGTGGTGTTTAAGAACACAGCAGCAACCAGGTGCGAGGGTGGGAAAAATTTCTGTCTGACTCACAACAAACAGAGCTGTGGCCTCTTTTCAAGTTTTAGTATGCAGTTAAAAGCAGAATACAAGTAAAACACAGTGTAAAGAAAACAAACCACAGTATGCAAAATAGAAAAGGCAATAAAGTAATACAAAACACAACAAATAAAAAGCAAACTAATCTTTCCCTCACAGCAAACTGTAGCAAAATCTGGGTGAGCCTTTCCAGTAAAGCTATGAAATGTTTTATTTTACCCCTTAAATAGAAGGTTTAGTTCCTAGCTCCACCCCATCAGTTCACAGATGATTAACCTTAGCTGATCTGTTGTAACGTATGTGTGATCCCTTAATTGACCTCTTATAATTTCTGTCTGACTCACAAGAGACAGAGCTGTGGTCTCCTTTCAGGTTTTAGTATGCAGTTAAAAGCAGAGTACAAGTAAAACACAGTAAAGAAAACAAATCACAGTATACAAAATAGAAAAAGGCAATAAAGTAATACAAAACACAACAAATAAAAAACAAACTAACCTTTCCCTCACATCAAACTGTAACAAAATCTGAGTGAGCCTTTCCAGTAAATCAAACATATCCTTCAAGGATAAATATTTTCGAAAAACAACACTTGGTTTCATACCTATAATTTCCATCATTTCTTTATCCTGCATGTGCCATTTCCTATATAATATTTTACTTATTTCATCATAGTCATTGATATAGGTATTAACAAAAATGCTTTACCATAGTCAGCTCTTTCCATATCTACATTAACCTGTGGCTTAGTCATTGTCCCATAAATCAGTATTGATGTATAAGTATTCCCCTGCCATTTATCAAATGCTTCCCTATACACTCCAGTTACTAATCCCTCAGGGTACCCTCTCCTATAAAACATCTGGGAAAGGTTCAAGCACTCATTCTTAAAGACTTCATCATCCGATATCATATGGGCCAGCCTAATAAACTGCCCTTTAACCACTCCCTTCTTCTGAGTGTAAGGATGGTTACTCGTAAAATGTAGTAACTTATTTGTATATGTTGGTTTTCTATATATAGTACTAGTAAAAGTGCCCAATTCTTTATTAGTTCCTATACTAACATCCAGATAATGCATAGTATTCTCATCAGATAAGAAAGTAAATTCAAAAAAAGTTGGTGGTTATATTCAAATATGAATCAAAATTTTCTATCTCTGACTTGGACCCACTCCACAAAATAAACAAATCATCCAAATATCTCATATATAATGCCCAGGGGGGGTTGAAAAACATCAAACAAAATTATTTTTCTCCCACTGTAGCAATACTGTATTGGAAAAACTGGGGGCACATGCTGCCCCCATTGCAACCCCTTTCTTTTGCCAATAATAATCACCATTGACAAAAAGAAAAATTTTTTTAACACTATTTCCATAAGTACACCACACACTTAAATATCATTATCACCCAAATCAGTACCTTCAATCAAAAATTCATGGAACCACTCTAAGCCAACGTTGTGTGGAATAACATTAAATATGTTTAAAACATTGACAGTAAGAAACACAAATTATGGTGAAAAAACTACCCTCTTAAACTTGCATGAAAATTCCCATGAATCACGGCATATGTGTTCAAACTTTTCCACATATTTTTCAATTTGATATCCAAATATTTAGCTAAAGTGTGTGTCTTAGACCTATTACCATTAACAATAGGCCTTAGGGGCAGATCCTTTTGGATCTTAGGTATTCCAAACATATTAGGCACAAAAGTTTTTTTTTTTTTACATTCAAAAATGTAATATTTCAACTGTAGTTAAATCATCAAAGAATAATTCCTCAAGTAAAAATAGGTCAAATTCAACTGGGAGTCGAGGTCAAGGGAGGAATGCCAGGAGATGACTTCGCTATCTATCGTTGAAGAGAGAAAGCCTGTAACTATTAATAATGCTGCTGGTGACTTTTTATTTATAACTTTACAGAATGAGTTCTTGACAATGAATATGTGAACATGTTGAGCAAATGGTTTGCGTTTGTGCTAAGTAAATTGGCAGAGATTGCAAAGTTGTTAATAGATTTAAAATTATTTGTGCCTAGGTTGAATTTGACTTATTTTTTAGGAATAGTAATTGTAGTATTGCAAGAGAATGTTTTACAAAATGCAGCACATTCAATCCACCTGTTACTGTATCATTGTTAATATTTGAAAAAAATGTGTGAATATGATTTCAGAGATCTGTTAAAGATGAGTATTAATGTCAACAAATATAGTAACCTTACTGCAGCCGAGACTACCCTCCTGCTTGAATTAGTTAATAATAAAAATCTGAGGGTTATGAAACCCGATAAGGGTGGGAGGGTTGTTATAATGGACTGCAATGAATACAAGGAGAAGATGTCAAAACTGTTGGACAACAATGATTTTTCTGATAAGGCCTAAATAAATAATGTTAATGCATCATATAGGAAAATTGATGCTTTACTTGATGACTTATTGTTTGATGATTTGATTACAGTTGAAATCTTTAATTTTTTGACTGTAAAAAAACTGTTGTGCTTAATATGTTTGGAATACCTAAGATCCATAAGTATCTCAGTGATCCACCCCTAATGCCTATTGTTAATGTTAATAGGTCTAAAACATAACTTTTAGCTAAATATTTGGATATCAAATTGAAAAAAATATGTGAAAAAGTTTGAACATATATGCTGTGATTCATGGGGCTTTTTATGTAAGCTCAAAAGGGTAGTTTTTCACCCAAATTTGTGTTTCTTACAGTCGATGTAAACTTATTTAATGCTATTCCACACAACATCAACTTATCCACACAACATCACCTTAGAGTGGTTCCATGAATTTTTGGTTGAAAGTACTGATTTGGGTGAAAAGTATATTTATGTGGGTGATGTACTTATGAAAATAGTGTTAAAAATCATTTTCCTTTTGTCAATAGTGATTATTATTGGCAAAAGAAAGGGGTGGCAATGGAGGCAGCATGTGCCCCCGTTTTTGCCAATATAGTATTGCTATAGTGGGAGAAAAAAAATTTCTTTGATGTTTTTCACCCCCCCAGGCATTATATATGAGATATTTGGATGATTTGTTTTGTTTTTTTTTTTGTCGAGTGGGTCCAAGTTGGAGATAGAAGATTTTGTTTCATATTTGAATATGACCAGCAACATTTTAGAATTTACTTTCATATCTGATGAGAATACTATGCATTATCTGGATGTTAGTATAGGAAATAATCAGGAATTGGGTACTATTACTATATATATAAAGCCAGCATATTCAAATGAGTTACTACATTTTACGAGTAACCATCCTTACCATCAGAAGAAAGGAGTGGTTAAACGGCAGTTTATTAGGCTGGCCCATATGATTGTGGATGATGAAGTATTTAAGAATGAGTGCTTGAACCTTTCCCAGATGTTTTATAGGAGAAGGTACCCTGAGGGGTTAGTAACTGGAGTGTATAGGGAAGTATTTGATAAATGGCAGGAGGATACGTATACCCCATTATTGATTTATGGGACAATGACTAAGCCACAGGTTAATGTGGATATGGAAAGAGCTGACTATGGTAAAGCATTTATTACTACTTATACCAATGAGTATGATGAAATAAGTAAAATATTAAATAGGAATTGGCATATTTTGATGCAGGATAAAGAAATGATGAAAATTAAAGGTATGAAACCAAGTGTTGTTTTTTAAAATGTCTATCCTTCAAGGATATGTTTGATAGGATGGGTAGTAATAGGTTAGTGCCCAGTAAAAGGAGAAAAGGTACCTATAAATGCAGTCATTGTAGACAATGCAATCATATTTATGAAAGTAGTGGTATTATTTTAATACATACAAAGTAACCTTGAAGGGATATTATAATTGCCAGGTAGAGGGGGTGATTTATATAGCTTTATGTCAGCAATGTCAAGCGTTCTATATTGGCAAAACTATTAGGTACTTTAGGGAAAGAATCTACCAACATATTTTTGATATTAAAAATAGAAATGACAATAATGCCTTGTATAAGCATATCTCTGGTAATGTTGGGCACATTTTTAAGTTTTTTTATTTGAAAAAATGCAGAAGGATAAAAGGGGGGACCCTGGGAGGAGATAGTGGAGATTCGAGAGTTGTGGTGGCAATTAAAACTTAATGCCACTGTACCCCCAGGAATTAATGAACATGTCTCCATTAGTAGTATCCTTAAAGTTAAATCTTTATATGCCTTCCCGTAAAGCATATAGGTATTTATTATTTTATATAAGTGCAGTGTAACAGATATTTATATATGTGTATTTTTATTTAGTGTTTAATAATGTTTGACTGCCTGTTTTTAGGGTAGTATGTGTTGAAGTATGTATTTCAATTAGTTTTATTAAGTTTCTGTATTGGTTGGGATGGATCACATGGTTTGTAAATGATACTGTTTAAACAGCATGTGTTTTTTATAGAGATGAACTCTGAGGAAGTCTTGTGTTAGAAGCAAACAAAAGCGCTTTGTTTTGAAATAAATTTGTTCTTCAGCCCGCTTTGGTTCATCATATGGTGTATTTGTGGACTGTACAACTGGAACATTAGAACAAAAAAATGACCAGGAAGCCCAAGATCACACAGAGCTGAGCCTTTAATGTGAAAATACAAATTAACATCACAGTTACCTGCTTCGTCTGTGAACAGACCTCTTCAGAACCATGAGTTACAAAGACTGCAATGCTGCTTAAAAGCTTAAATGAGCTAGAAACACAACCCCAGCAAAAAACAATTAAATGCTTCAAGTCCTGAAAACCCAGCAAATGTTTTAAAGAGACATGAACTTGCAAAGAAAAACACAAGAAAAAAACAAATAGTTGATAAAAGATGCTATAAAATACTGTAAAGTTCTGTAAAATAGAGCTGTAAAATAAATCAAATCATATTCACTCTTCTTTTATATTAGATAGCCTCAGTGATCACTCCCCAACATTCCTACTCAAAAAATACCTATACCAAGCTAAACCTGTCATCTACCGTCAAATACGTAAAAAACTAAACTTTAACCCACTCACATTCATCTCATCCCTCAAAGAATGTAACTGTCATCCTCTAAAGTGCCTCAGTCTTGATGACACAGTTGAATTTTTTAATACTACCTTCCTGAGCATCCTTAATTACCATGCCCCCATAAGACTTTCCAGAATCAAAGCACAACACTCCCCATGGCTACAGAAAACCAGAAAAGTTAGAAATGAAAAACAGGGATAATGCCTGGGAGCACTGGTGCAAAACCAAAGCCTCCTCAACTAAACAGAAATTCCTAGAACTATGCAATAGAGTCAAAAAGCTAATAAAACAGGACAGATTCCAATACTACCAGTCTGCCCTAGACTCCTCCCAACACAGCCCCAAACAATTCTGGTCCTCCATAAACTCCATCCTCCACCCAGTAAAGTAGGTACCCCTCCTCCTAACATCCCTCATTCCTCAGAAAATATTGCTACCTCATTCAACACATGCTTCACACAAACCATACTATCACTAGCTAAACAACACAACCCCCCTCCCCTCCAATCCACACTTTCAACTAGTAATCTCCCCACTGCCTTCTCTTTTTCTCCTGTACCTACCTCCAACATAAAAAAACTCTTAACTAAACTTAAGCCCACCACACTATCAGCAGATAAACTCCCAAGTGAATATCTACAAATTGTAGCTGATGCTCTGGCCTACCCAGTATCCATCTTGATTAACCGATCTCTGTCAGAAAGTTACGTTCCCACACTGTGGAAAATATCACATATAATTCCCCTCCAGAAAGGCGGACCCTCCACAGAACTAATCAATTACCACCCCATAGTTTTTCTCTCTCCACTCTCCAGAATACTAGAGAGAGGCATACACTCTCAGGTCTCAAACTACCTCCTTACTAACAACCTCCTTTCCAATACTCAGCATGGTTTCTGACCGAACCATAGCACCACCACTGCCATACTCTCCTTTACTAACACTATCCTTCAGCATAAAAACAATGGCTATCTCTCCTCTGCTACTTTCCTAGACCTATCTAAAGCATTTGACATGGTCCCACACAAACAACTTATCTCTGTCCTTAATAACCTATCCTTCTCACAATCAGTCACCTATTGGTTTCAGAGTTACCTGTCTGACAGCCAAAAATCTGTTGTATGGCAGAATGACATATCTCCCCAACTACCTGTCTCCATAGGGGTTCCATCCTTGGACCCCTACTCTTCTCTGTTTTCACCAATAATCTATCCTCTGCCACTAAACATGGCACACTCATACAATACGCAGATGACTCAATCATCATCTGCTCAGCCCAGTCCCTACCCAAACTGCAAAAAGTCACACAGGAAGCCTTTTCCTCTGTTGAAACTTGGTTATCCGATGCCCAATTAATACTCAACCCAAACAAAACTAAACTACTCATCTTCCAACCCACCAAATATACTCAAAACAACTCTCACTTTAACATCACAGCAAAAGACATATATACCCAACTGAGCACACCAAATTACTAGGAATGGAAATAGACAATAAACTAAAATTTGACATTCACATATCCATGACCATAAAAAAGTCCACAAAAAACTAGAAGCGTTATACAGAAATAAGCAACTTCTCACCAAAGTAGCAAAGATTTCAATTGAAAATTCCCACCTTATCTCCATCCTACTTTATGCCTCTCCAATATATACCAACTTAAGGCAATGTGATCTAAACAAGCTAGAGACCTGCTACAACAAAATCGCCAAATTCGCCACAGGGGCATCCTACCGTAGTCACCACTGTCTCTCACTTGCTGAACTGGGCTGGCTTGAACTCCCTCACCTCCTTCAATGGTATCAACTCTCACTCACCCACAAACTAGTAAACCATCCACTAAATGTCCCATCTCTCCAGAATCTACTCCAACCCTATCGCACCACCAAACCACTAAGATCCAACAACAAAGATTACTTGCAGATCACTAAAGCCAATAACTCTGCTGGTGAAGCACTATTTTCTTGCACCACAGCCAAATTATGGAACTCCCTCCCACCCACAATTACCTCCATACCATCATGCACCCACTTCAAACTTTACTAAAAGCACGCCTAAAAACATGCTGGCTATGCCCTTGCAACTCCCACTCTAATATCACCCACCTCATCCAACCACTGCCTTTTTTTCCACTCCACTAACTACCTTGATTATAGCAAGCTCAGATGCTCATAAGCCTAGTACTTATTATACAGCAGGAACTTCTTATAGTAACATTTGTTAATGTCTGTTATGTACTTCACAGATAAAGATTCTAGTTGTCTGCTGATGTACTATGTTCTTCATCTGTAAATATGTTGTAAGTAATTGCTATGTAAATTGTTAATTGCTATGTAATCCAATGTAACTACTGTCTGTTTATTTTAACTGTGGAGCTTTTCTCCCTGGGCAACCACTGAAAATGGACCTACGTCCAGTCGGACACTCCCGGTCAACAAATATAAATAAATAAATAAATAAATAAATAAATAAATAAATAAATAAATAAATTTAACTTCACTTGATATAGAAATATAGTCATTAAGACCATGTGGGTTTGCTGCATCCAGTTTAAGTTGGCAGTACATCTCCCTGGGCAGCAATTTGTTCTCCCAATCTCCAACAAAAGCAGCTGCTTCCGTTTGTTCCAGTCCTAGAAAAAATATTTCTTAACATTCTTACATATACAAGCATGTCTGGCCAGTGCACTTTTCTTGTCTTTCTTGGCTATACTATAGAGGTATTGATATTACTGGAACATGCTTTCATTCTCAAGCTTTTTTCTAAGTGTTATTTGCTTCATAAATGACCTGTGGAGGGAATGTGTTACTCAGGAACAAAGAAAACAAAATCACCAGCACTTTATCACTTCTAATTAGCATATTACTTAGATATGACATTCAGTTAACCAAGCAATGCACATACTAAAAAAGTTAAACAAATAAAATAAAATTCTTAACATACATATTCTTAAAGTTACCGATTCTATTGCTTATAATTTAATGACATCCTCTTACAAGAAGAATTTGTTTAACATTTATAAATAAATTTATAAGTTTGGTTAAATGAAATGTATTAAATATTTCACTGTAAATATAGTAAAAAGGTAAAAGTAACCATTTATATTTCTTATCATGAAAAAACGTTTTAGCTTAAAATATAAATACATACTCACATATGTTTTGACACTTAAAATCCGACACAAATCTTTTACTTAAAGGATAAATCCATTGTTTTAGAAAATAAAATTCTTGCAATCAGAGAATAAATGTCACTTGTTTTTAACCTTTTTAATTTTAGAAGCAGTTTTCCAGGAATTAAGCTCATTCTGTCTCTTGAGAGGTATACTGTTCCAATCCATTTCTTTGGTATTATTAAGGATTTTACTTTTGTTGACAAAAGTGTATGCCTCCTCCAGTCTGTCAACTATTTTAGTTCCTTCAGAAATAAATAATTTGATCTTTTCAGGAAATACCAACGTGACTTTAATATTGTTCTTTTTAAGTTCCTTGATCAGTGGTAACCAGAATTTTCTTTTACTTATTACTTTCTGACTATATGTTCACCTATTTTAATTGGTAGACTAGACACTGATGTTTTTAATATTTGATCTTTTTCTAAGCTAGACAAGAACTTAACTATAACTGAACATGGTGGTGAGTTTTCCTTCTTTGAAGGTGCTCTCAGGGATATATGTGCTCTTTCAATTCCAAAAGATAAAGTTTCAGGTAGATTTAATGTTTTATGTAGCCAGGTTGCTAAGACGTTTATTATACTGTCTCCTTCATACTTTTCAGGTATTCCATACATTCTGATGTTAATTCATCTCAGTATGTTTTATAAATCATCAACTTTATCTTTGAGCCAGTTATTTTGTCTTAAAAGAAATTCAGTCTGAGACTCACCTTGAGTTATTCTCCCTTCATGATCATTTAAACCTTCTTCCATACTGCTGATTTGTGTGCTTTGTTGTTTCAATAATAATTTCTAAATGTTCCATCATCTTTCTGGTCTTTTCTTTAAAACTTTAGATTTTGGTATCCAGGTTGTCCATTTTGAGTAGTACATTCTGCATACTAGATATTAATGACTGGATGTATTTTTTAATAGAAAAATCATGTGCACCATTTCTTGAGTAGCTCATGTTGAAGTATCATCTCTTTTAACCAAGCAATTGCAATTCTGACAGGAAAATTAATGCTTTTGAAGAACTTGAAGCTATAAATCCTTTTTCTGACTATTAGTGAATAAAATTAGCTAGCAAGTATCTCCAAATTTCAATTTTTTGATTACATTTTCTGTTAGAGAAAAGTTTTCAGTCACATAGCTTTCTCCAGTTGCTGCTCTCAGTTTAGCCATCATGGCCATGTCCCCCAGCCATGACATCTATTTCTGACTATAGTTTATTATAGGATTCCTACAGCCTGAATATGCTATTTGTTTTGTATATATAATTTATATCTAGTCAATCTGTTTAGTCCTTACAATGATATAAAACAGCTATTTAGTTTTACTCCTATGATAGCTTATGATCAATGATTTTTTAAGAAGATACAAGCTTTTAGTATGTTGGAAATCTTATATGAACTTTTACTTTTGCTTTACTTAAATTATTTTGAGTTTCAGCAAGCTGCTCACCCCAATTTTTAATTTTATTCTAAAACCAAATGGAAATGTTGTACAAGTTGTATTTACAAATGTGCTCTTTTAACTTTCAATTTATCATTATACAATATAAGTCTGATTACTTTATTAAGAATCTAGTCTTTAAAACCACTAGGTTTTATCATACAGCAGGATATTTGCACAAAAAGACTAACTTTTTTATAAATTATATACAGCTTAAAAATAAACCATCATGATCTGAGATACAGCAAACAATGATTTTAATTTACATCAACTTTGAAATAAAATTATCAGAATAAGGGCTGCAGCTATTCTTGTTTGGGTATCAACAGCAAATTAATAATGAGTAGACAATAGATAGCCTTCATCTACTTAATGTGGCAAGTTTAAATCATTCAACCAAGTATTCAGAGCTTTTTCTGAAGATGACATCCCTTTTTTACCTTTATTGTCATTGGAAATATGTAAGCATTTTGGAATAGTAAAGCACCATCTCCAGAAAATTGTAAATAATCCTCATTTTAATATAATCAGAAAATTATATCATATTATAAGTAAGAAATGCATTTTATTTGCCATATAGAGTGCTGATCATCAATACATGCCACAGAATTTTGCCATTGTTGCAACATTCAGGCATTCTAGGAAGTAGATATTTGTGTATATCCTCATCTTATTATTATGTAGCTTTTCTGCAAAACCTTGCACCTCTACCACAGACAGAAAGATGCACACACACACACACACACACACACACACACACACACACACACACACACACACACACACGCATGCACATACATACACACACACACACACACACACACACACACGCGCGCACACACACACACACACACACACACACACACACACACACACACACACACACACACAAAGAAAGGCAAATATCTCATTCCAAAATGATGGATGCTAGCATGCTACATACTAATCAGTCCCCCATTCCTCATTTGTTCATGTTGTACCCAGACAGACAATCATACCACAATGATTATATAATGTTGTATTACTGAATTTAAATCTTATCCTATACTGTGGTATTATCAACTCTTCTAGTAACTTATTAATGTGCATATATAGACTTCTTATGTCATCTGTTTGAATCTGTATGCCAGGTTTCTATAGATGACTGCGTATATTACACAGGTTTTCCAAATCACATTGGGATTTATTAAATGAATGGTTCAAGCTAAACCCCAAACTATCCTTTAAAGTTATCAAAGGTTACCTTGTACCAGATTCAGACTCTGCTATATTTAAGGGGATAAACAGTATAAATCACTAATAGTTTGCTCAAGTTTTGCTTTCTTGCCAAGAATAGTTAATTGTAAAAGTGACCTGCCTAAATGTGTTTTGATCACACAATTAGTTTTTCTCATGTTATAAATGTCATTATAACCCACCATTGCTTACTGTGTTTCATCATGCAATATATATTGTGACTCTTCTCATTGGGAATTTTCAATTTGACAAACATGTATATTCCCCTTTGTCTTTTTATGACACCTAGATTTCAAGACAATTTTTAGGGATTCAATATTTGACAGAGGATATGGTTCATTGGCAGGAAATGCAGTGCCTGTCAACATGAAGTGAATGTAGAAACAGCTGGATGGCTTTGCACTCAGTAGATGACATCTCTGTTTCACCAGAAAGTAATAATACCATACAAGAAGCTGTCTTTCACAACAGAGACTTATTAGACTTTTTCCAATTTAACAAAAAAAGCAAGATAAAAAACTACAATCAAAAGGTAAAACATGGTTTCAATAAATACTAGAAGTCAAAACAATAAAATTGACAATTTGAAAGGTTTCCTGTGCCTGAGAGATGTTTACTGAAACATGGTTTAAAGGTCCAGAATGCATATCAAATTTTTGATTTATAGCTCCAGTCACTATATCAGTTCTGAAGGAAAAGGCAGTTGTGTTTTAATATTTTAAAAGAATACTCAAAAGCCGTAAGCCAATAAAAGAAACCAGGAATAGAAACTGGTTATGTAACTGTAAACATTACTAATAGTAAACATTTTATAGGACCTGACCTAACACATAGCTTGCCCATTGAAGAGCAAGATGATTTTCTGACTTCACTCCAGGATGTACACATTGGAAAAAATCCAGTTATTGTGGGAAATTTAATGGGCAAACAATTCAAAAAAGTAAATATGCTCCAATATTAGTTGACTATGTTACACAACACAATGGGAACAGATAATGAGAAATCCATATTGGGGCTGCATTATTTTAGATATCAGAATGACAAACCTGAGATATTTCTCCTCCCCTCTATTCATAATTATACCATCTGTAATCAACACAGATCATGATACTGTTATCTTTATCCTGAGAAAAAAATTGAAACTTAATCATAAATGACTATCCATTGATGAAGACATCCCATTAAGAATTCAACATAAAGGAAATTAAAAATGATAAAAAAAGTTGAGGGATTCAGAAAATTGAGATTTGTAGCAGAAAAAGGGTACTATTTGACTTTGAAAATTATTTTAGTCTTAAATAGATCTAGATTAAATTAAGTGAAGAAGCTAATTACTTAGCATGTCTTCAATATCTACCAGCAAACAGCTTAATCTCAAGTGTTGGAAACAAAGAGTACAAGGCTTATATGCAACATACTTGTGAGTGACACTCTTATGTGCAACCTCTAATGTGCAAAAAATGAGTTTTGCATCTAAATACTAATATTGCAATAATTCATGGATTTCTTCTCTCCCAGAGATACAGTGGGGGTATGAAATGCACATCCCTAATGTTAGGGAGTGCAGAAAACAATTCTTGTACTTATTTTCAGTGTGATTCATGTTTGAGTGGTTCATATTGGACACTTCAAAATGTTTTGCTATCACATTTATGAGGATAAATCACAAAACAGCCAATAAATATATGAGAGGCAACTATCTCTAACAGTATATGGCAAATACACTCTGTTCTCTTTGGTAGTAGACAACACCTGCCACTCCCAAATAAGCTGTGGCTAGGATTTATAATCCTTGACTCCCCCAGAGTTTCACTCATTTTATACTGGCCCCAGTGCCTTCCAGTACAGTCTCATCAACAACAATTGAAGCTTGTCAAAGTTATTTCTTTGTCTAACATATAAAGCTATATCAAACCCAGAGCTGTTGGACATGCTACACCTAAAGAAATCCCAATCCCTCTGAGCTACATGCTCTAGGGACCTAAACCTTGTCACCAGAATAAACAGGACATGCTGGAAGGATAGATTCCTATCCCAGAGACTTCCCATACTCTGGAACAGGCTACCCATCTATGGCAAGCAAAGTTCTTCATTAACACTCTTCAAGAAAAATCTTGATGAGTGGATGGGAAATAGGACATGCACCCTGGGGATCACTTCTGTGTCTCTGCTCGTCAGTGGCACAGGAAAATAACTTTCTTGGGTGGCGTAAGCCAGGGAACCTTGTTGACTAGGCTTGCATAGGCCCTTGGGCCGATAGCCTAGTACCTACCTATGAACCTATGAACCTATGAAACACACACACACACACACACACACACACACACACACACACACACACACACACACACACACACACACACACACATACACACACACACACACAAACACACACACACACACCTATTTTCTAGAAAGTGAGGTAAAGGTACCTGTCTAGTACCAATAGTATCGACCAAATTAGTAGTAACTCTGTCAGCAGACAAGAACAAAAGTTACTGTTTACCCTTAAAACATATCGTGTATGCCAGGAGGATCATCCAACTCCTAAACAAATTCTCTCACTCTCTCTTTACATGTATTACAGCCAGAACATCCTGTTGGCTTTAGTTTTGAATTTTGGAAGATGCTTTATTGTTTCCTCAGTTTTTTATATCTATATATATATATATATATATATATATATATAGAGAGAGAGAGAGAGAAGGGGGGGGGGGTTCCAGTGACCTAAAGTTTCTTTAAAAAGCAATAGTGTTAAGCACTACAGTGATGTGCATGGCAAAGTTAGTTTTTTTTAAATGCTGAACATTCCCACAGTAAAAAATTACAAATTCCACATACAGTTTCATAAGCATCTTGTACACATTACACTTTTACTGCAAATATAGTACATTGAAACTCTTCTGGCATTCAGTTAAAAAAAATTCTGATATTTTTCTTAGCTCAGAAAATTTTTACTACTTTAGTTCACATCTCCTGTACTTCCCTTCCAAGAAAACAGTTATACTTTCTACAGCTTATTCCCCCTTTCTTACAAGTGCATACAAATAAATGACAGCTGTCATTACTACACAGAAATGTGACTTGGTGAGAGGGAAACCATAGCATAATTTAAATCTGTGAGAGCAGTGGTTCATAGGTTCATAGATGTTTACTAGGGACTTTTTAAGCCTAGCCACACATCCCAAATCACCTTCAAGTTCCATTATTTCTTAATTTCTTATTTTAACAAGTTATGAGTCTGGCCAATTGGACCTTATAAGCAATACTTTTTTTTTTTTTTTTTTGAGACCTTGCTTTTCTGAAGCCCAGTTCTCCACTCCGTTGTGGTCTAAGGTTTCAGACTACTCTAAGGCATATATTTCAACCATTTTTTTGTGAAATAGTGTAGTGTGTGGAACAACAAATCTGTTGATTAAGGATGGCTGAATGGTATTACAGGAATAATCCCTAACTGTAGCACTAACAAACTGGGATCCAGCACTGGGTCTGGGGCTGGTAGCAACTAGCTAAACAGTGGTAGTAAAAGTCAGTATTGTCTTGTCATTTATGCAGACTGGAGAACTGTAAGAGGTATTCTGCTTTACGTAAGGTAGTTGGAGGCTAGGAGAAAGGGCTCAAAGAACGGAATGACACCATGGTAGACTGATGCAGTGGCAGACAAGCATGCACATGGAAACATGGATGCATGGTATATGCAAAGATTAGCATAGCACACATGGAACACTGTGACCAAAATATATGAATGATAGGGACATTAGGTGCATGCAAAAGATTTCTAGCAGCAATATACAGTGACCAGTTTGCATACAGCTCTCACCCTTATTGCATATAAAATAAGATGTTGTTAGGGATAAGGCATACCTGTCATGAAAAAGGAGAAAAAAACACAAGGTGATGCTGGATGCTATGTCAGATGGAATGGGAGAGTGATAAAAGAAGCCATACAAAATTGGTCACTTCCAAAACTGACCCAGACACTGGTTACTTCCTGCAGCTTCCATGTTTCTTACATACTTACACAATGGATCACATCATGGTTCTACTGTGACATGTTCACATAAAATCCACCAAATGCAAACACATTAGTTATAATGCTGATTCACAAAATCACACAAAATAATTGTCATCTGTTTTTTGTGGGGGCAAGCCCACCTGTACCCCACATATGTGGGACATCCTGTACTCCACCTACTTAAGTACACTAACTCCACAGACATACAACAAAGGAGAAAAGAGAAACATCTTATAAGTGCAAAAATGATTGTGGCACCTGTGACCCTTCAGTTTAATTCACAAAACTGAAATATGGTCAGGCTAAAGGTGACACTGAGATTAATTAGACAACAAAATAGAAAATCAGTCATATCAGACATTTGTAAGGTAGAATCAACTTACACACAGAGAAAATATAAGCCATGAACATTAAAAATTAGTGTATATTAAGGTAGATTCAGAATGTCAAATGCAGCTGTAAACCAATGTATTTCTATTATTCATGGCAGCACAGTAGGATTACAGATACAAACTGTGCATGAGCTTTACTTGGAAATAGTGTTTTTGATTCCCTTAATATCCCTTTCACAAGTAGTGAGTTTTACTAGGTCACATATTCAGACAGCACTTCTGGGTCACCCTACAAAAATTATATTTCTAGTGGCTTTAACTGGTTAAAAAAAGGAAATTACAGCAGACAACTTTAATACAGTTATTTTGATAGACTTGGTAAGAAAGGTGATCTGTAACTGTGGCCGGCACTGTCACTGCACAGTCTGAGAGAACAGTGGTGACATGTAGCCATGGCCAGCAATGTCACTGCACAGTCTGAGAGAACAGTGGTGACATGTAGCCATGGCCTGTCATTGCTCAGTCTGTGAGAACAGTTGTGACATGTAGCCATGACCAGCACTGTCACTGCTCAGTCTGTGAGAACAGTGGTGATATGTAGCCATGGCCAGCACTGTCACTGCTCAGACTGTGAGAACAGTGGTGACATGTAACCATGGCCAGCACTGTCACTGCTCAGTCTGAGATAATAGTGGTGACATGCTGCCATGACCAGCACTGCCACTGCTCAGTCTGTAAGAACAGTGGTGACATGTAGCCATGGCCAGCACTGTCACTGCTCAGTCTGTTAGAACAGTGGTGACAAGAGCCATAACCAGCTCTGTCACTGCTCAGTCTGTTAGAACAGTGGTGACATGAGCCATGACCAGCACTGTCACTGCTCAGTCTGTGAGAACAGTGGTGACATGTTGCCATGACCAGCACTGTCACTGTTTAGTCTGTGAGAGCAATGGTGACATGAGCCACGGCCTGCACTGTCACTGCCCAGTCTGGGAGAACAGTGGTGACATGTAGCCATGGTGAGCATTGTCACTGCTCAGTCTGTTAGAACAGTGGTGACATGAGCCATGGCCAGCACCGTCACTGCTCAGTCTGTTAGAACAGTGGTGACATGTAGCCATGGCCAACACTGCCACTGCTCAGTCTGTTAGAACAGTGGTGACATGAACCATGCCAGCAATGTCACTGCTCAGTCTGTAATAACAGTGGTGACATGTAGTCATGGCCAGCACTGTCACTGCTCAATCTGTGAGAACAGTGGTGACGTAGCCATGGCCAACACTGTCACTGTTCATTGTCTCTCATTGTCTAACTTAGCATCTTTTGGTAAATACTATATGATTCACACACCATATACATTAGAAGTGAAGGAGCCTTAGGAGAACAATGGTCATACTATGCTGTAGTACAGAATTAAACATCTGCTAGTAGATAGGAGACTGTCATTTAATTAGTCTGTTATAGTCAACTGAAAGTCACATTGTCACTGAGAAGTAGTGATGTGGGTGATGTAGGAATCACTGCATCAGATCCTTCTTGATCTACTAGATACTGACTTTTTTTGAGGGGGACAATTATTAAGGTCTTGGTTACACTTTAAAATGTTTTTCCCCTTCCTTTCCCCCATGCAACTTGTAGTTCATGCAAAGTTACTATGGAGCACTCAAACTGCTCTTAATATATTCAGCCTCTGCTTGAACTCTGGATGTTATATTTTCTGGTGTAAAATTACAGTTCCTTAGAGATTTCTCCTATTTTACAGGACCATACGGAACTCATCATCATCAACAATCCTCCTTTTTCCCATTTTCTAAATGGGGTTCGGTGTTGTGTGAGCTATCACCACCTGTCTCAATTCAATGCCACTATCCTACCTTCTTCCACAGTCATCCCTGTCACAGGTCATTTCTCAGACAATCCATTCTTCTCATTGCTAGACATCCTCATTTCCTCTTTCCTACCTTCTGTCTCTCCTAATATGCAGAAAGTCACCACTTATTAGCTCTTTTCAGTAACAATTATTAAATCAGATTTTAGTCTGCATTTTATGTCTTAATTTTCATTGCTATGTGTTGGTGTCTTGTTTACATGCATACACTGCATTACCATGACAGCCTCTGCTGGACAGATGGCTATCTTAATGTATAGTCTGTCTCATCCCCTCCTCATGTATAAGGTGGTTCATCCAGTTTTGTTTCACATTATTCTGTTTGCTAATAGTTATTTCAGCCTTACTTCACTTTGTTGGTCTTGCCTCTGGAATATTCTAGTTCTTCTTATAAAGCTACAATTTTTCAGTGTCTTTCTGCCTTAACAATGGCCTGTGCTGAAAGTCTGCATTTAAATACAAATTCGCTCTTTGGAGTAGTGATATACTTCAAACCAAAGCAGGTTACCTTATTGTGCATCAGTTATCATCCTCTCACAGTGATTCTGCTGGTTCATGCAACTTTGCTTCTGGTAGCTTTGCTGTTGTTATATTTCAACCTCAACTCACTTTGTAGCTCTGTACTATAGACATTAGCCTTTTCTACTATTACACTGAATGTGCTTTCCTCTCAATGTACAAGGCCATGCCAAATACTGCTTTAATAAACAAATTCTATTTTACATCAACCAAATCACATAGAAGCATATTTTACACCACTGAGTGGCTAGCCCTGCCAATGCACACAATCTGTGATCTGTGATCTGTATTCTACTATCTTGAGGATACTGCCCACCACAATAGATACCCAAAGTGGTTGGTCTGTACAACTCTTCCATTTAGTTTGGTGAGTTTGAGACAGAAACACCTCAGCATGTTTTTCGGAGGTGGGAGGAGCCCTAAAGAGGCATGGAGAGAGCATGCAAACTCCAAACAGGTATTGGCCAGAGATCAGACTCAAACCTTGTACCTTGTGCATGGGAGTAAAAAAAACCTTAACCATTATGCCAACTGGTCTTGCTAAACTGGCTCTGTCACATTGCATAACAGTTCTGAAGAGGCTGATTGCTAAAAGAATATACAGATCAGTAGAAAGTAAGATAAGAGATGAGCAATTCAGATCAGGATGCAGCACAAATGACCTGATGTTTGCAGTGAGAGAGTTGAGAAGAAGCTAGAGTTGAGGAAAGAGTCCATCTGGGCATTTAAAGATTTGGAGAAAGCATACCAGCTCCCAAGAAAGTTGATTTGGACAGTGGTCTGAAGTCCCAGAAACACTAGTAGAATTAGTGCAAGCTATGTACAGTAGCACAAGCTTTGTACAAGGTCCCAATGACTCAAGTATGAACAGTGTTCCATCTTACAGAGGGCTTCCCAGTGAGAATGGGTATACATCGGGGTTGAGCTCTGAGCCCACTGCTGTTCATACTGATGATGGACTCCATTAGCAAGCAGGTCAGAGGGGACAGATCAACAAAGTTGCTGTATACAGACATTGTGGCATTACAGGCAGACTCTTAGCAAGAACTTCAGCAAAGAATACTGGAATGGAATGCAAAACGGAAGGCACATGGGATGGAACTGAGTATAGATAACACAGTTGTAATGGCAGCAAATGGGGGAAATCAGAAGAATTTGACAATAGCGTTAGAAAGGAAAATAGTGGAACAGGTTAACCATTTCAAGTATCTGGGAGGAGTTTTTGAGGAAAGGGAGGTCTGAATGAGAAAGTCAAAGCTAGAATTAGAGGGGCTGCAGCCATCTAGCAGAGAGTATCAGGTGTAGTATATGATAGCAGAATGCCAAAGAAGCTAAAAAGTAAGGTGTACAAAACAGTGGTGTAACCAGTACTACACTATGGTACAGAAACCTGGGAAGTGAAGGCAGAGCAGTTGAGAAGTCGAGAGGTGATGAGGATGAAGTGTCTGAGAAGGGTGGTAGGATGAACAGTGTGAGACTGATGAAGAAATGAGGACACAAGTGCAGAAGCCAAAGTAGCTATAATTGCAGAAAAGGTCATAAAGAACAGATTATGATTATTTGGACACATAATGAAAAGCAAAATACAATCTGCTGAAGAAGATTTGGGAAAGACAGGAAGAAGACAAGAGAAAATGAGGGCATACAGCAAAGAGGTAGATGGATTGTATAAGAGAACACCTGCGACAGTCAGCAATGATTGTCAAAGAAGGCAGGAGAGTGACATTGAATAGAAAGGGATGGCAACATTTGACACAACTGTCGCTCATCTTGTGTATTCAAATATGACAATGAGGACTGGGTGCTGTTTTAAGATGTTTATTACACACAAAGACATCATGATGGATGACTGGAAGATAAAACGTAATTGAACTAACTGATTGACTGCTATACACATACATACTTTACATGCTTTTACTCCGGCTTCTTACACAAAATGGCACTCTGCTTCCACATGCTCAGTACTTATATGCACATGCCCATGGACCACAGTGGCTTTAAAGGTGCAATGCACACACTATAATGTACATCCTCCTTCTTTGATAATTTTGTCATGCACATGAAAAATGGCAATCAGATAGACATGCAAATTATATAAACACATGAACAACGACAATCATGTCCAGGTTGCCGTGCATCTTAGATTAGGCTTTGAGATCCGACCTGACGTTGTAATATAATAATCAGTGCTGGGTTTGGCAACAGGAAAAGTTACTGGGGAATGCTCTTCATCAGGAGGTTCAGGGATACTTTCAGGAACATCCAATAAGATGCTCTGAGAATTAGAGTCTCCATTACAGACAAGAAGCTGTAACACTGGCTCAGACTCCGGCAATAAATGTTTCCAATTCTACCTAAATTCCACTCCTTGTGATTTAACAATATACGATCTCAGCTCCTCACATAGATGTTTCACAAGTCCTACTCTATCAAAACTTTTTGCTGTCTGCATCCTCACTATCTCTCCTTCTTTCAACGTTTTGAGAGGTTTGCTGGTTTTGTCATAATGAAGTTTCTGTGGCAAATGCTTTTTCATGTGTTGGGCTTTTACTGCCTTGTTGTTTGTAGCACTTGAAATAAACAAATTCTTACTAATTGGTAGTGAAGTTCTGGTTTGTCTTGACGTAAGTCTATGAGCAGGTGAGCCAAGAAGATTATCATGAGGAATGTTTCTGAGAATAAGCAAATTGAGAAAAATATCAGTGTTGTCACTTTTGGATTTCTCCAACTAGTTCACACTTGGAACTGCACATTCAGCCAAGCCATTAGATTGTGGATACTCAGGAGTACTAGTAACATGAACAAAGTCCCATGTCTCAACAAATCTCTTGAACTGCTGACTTGTAAACTGTGTACCATTGTCAGAAATGACTTTGTGCAGACTACCATGGACAGAAAAATGTCTCTTCAATTTTGCAATGACAGTATTGGAAGTTAAGTTAGGACGTAGGTCAATCTTGAACCAATTGGAGTAAGAGTCTACTAATACCCAATAATGATGACCATTTCATTCAAAAATATCTGTGGCTACTGTCGACCAAGGCAATTCAGGAATCTGGTTTAGCTGAAGTGGTTCTTTTTGTTGGTGTGGTTTAGTACTATTGAAAATAGAACAAACTGAGATTTCCTTCTCAATATTGTTTGGCATAAAAGGCCAAAATACTAGTCCTCTCACCATTCTTTTGGTAGCATCAGTTCCCAGGTGACCTTGATGCAAGATTTTAATGTACTTTTTTTGCAAAGATTTTGGAATTACCACTTTTGGACCTTTCAAGATAACACCATCTTCCATCAAAATCTCATCTCTATAAGGAAAATGCTGTTGCATGTCTAGTGGTAAACACGATTGTTTTGCAGGCCATCCTTGACTGATAAAATGGTTGAGCTCCTGGGGAACTGGATCTGAAGCTGTTGAGTTCTGAGCTCATCAAGACATGTGGAAGAAAATCAGGTCCTCATTGTCATGCTGTTCAGTGGTTCATCTGGGTGATCAAGATAAACTATCAGCAAAATAAAGAAGTTTGCCTTTTGTGTAAAGTAAATTGAAATTGTATTCTTGTAATTTTAACATTATGCAATGCAATCTGGCTGGAGCTGTGTGCATTGGTTTTCTCAAAATAGTAACCAGTGATTGGTGGTCAGTCTCACTCTGGATAGGTAGACCATAAATATAATCACCGAACTTCAAACAACCAAATACTATTGCCAAAAGCTCGTTTTCAATTTGTGCGTACTGCTTTTCAGTTTGGATTAGAGTTCTAGACACATAGGCTACTGGTCTGCCCTCTTGAAGAACGACTGCATCAAAACCAAATTTTGAAGCATCACAGGAAAGAGTTACTGGTTTGTGAACATCATAATATCTCAAAGAGGATGGACTTGCAATTTTCTGTTTCAGGACATCAAATGCTCTTTCGTGTTGTTCTAACCAGGATCAAGTTACATTTTTGCATGTCAGCTCTTTTAGCGGTGCTGAAACCTCACTCAAATCTAGAATGAACTTGCCTAAATAGTTGACCATGCCACGAAAATGTTGTAAAGAGGTGGCATTCTCTGGAGCTGCCATCTCAAGAATTGCCTCTTGCTTGGATGGATCTGGTCATAAGCCTGAACTAGTAATCAAATGGACCACATAAGTAACTTCTTGTAGCCTGAATTTACATTTCTGAGGATTCAGCTTAAGAATGATTCACCTTATGAGCATGTTCTAGAACTTTCCTTAGGTTTCTATCATGGTTGAATTCACCTTTACCTCCAACAAGAATATCATCTACAATAATAGTACAGGGGTAGCCTGAAAAAAATTGCTCCATCGCACATTGGAAGACTTCACTGGCTGAATTTATTCCAAATGGCATTCTCAGAAATTTGTACCTTCCAAAACTGAAAGTGGTTAACAAAGAAAATTTTCGATCAAGCAAAATTTGCCAAAATGAACTTTTTGTATCTAAGACGGAAAAAAAAACAGTTGCATTTGGCATGAGAGCAGCGACTTCTTTAATTGTTTGCATCGGATGATGAAGTTTTTGAGTGTTTTTTATCAAATCTCTTGGTTCAATACATATTCAAATGTCATCTGAACTTTTCTTATTAGCTATTCCATGGAGGATACTCATTCAGTTGGTTCTTCTACTGGCCAAATTACTCCTAGTTGTACCATTCTACCTAGATTTGCTTTGACTCTGCCCTGCATTGCTACTGGAAAGTTCTGTGCTGATCTGACAACTGGGCTTACCTCATGGTCTAATTTTATGGAGTACACAACTGAAGTTTGCCAAGCTCATCTTTGAAAATATCATCATATTCAGAAAAAAATATTCTGTGTGAAACCTTCACTGTTGTCACTCCTGCTCCCATGGTGGACTTCCTTATTAAATGAAATCAAACCCATTTTCAAACTGTCTTTCAGGCCTAACAATGACTCCACATGTTTTTTGACTATATAAAACTGCAAGTCATGGGTGTTCCCTGCAGAATAGCATGAAAGCGCTACTGAGCCTTCAGTGTGAATCTTTTCACCACCATAAACAACAAGCTTTGCACACTTTGCCAAATCAAGTCATTCACCAGCTTTTACTTTAGTAAATACCCCTGCTAACATAACATTGCACTTTGAACCAGTATCAAATTTGAGCTCTGCAGGTCTCCCATTAATCCAAACAGTACAAAATATTTCACTCTTTGCCAACAAATCTATTGCATTAACCTTTTCCTCAAGCACAGACACACTATCAACATCAAAAGCAGTGTCACACCTTTCTATTTGATCAACTTGCTTCTTTGAATGCTCTCTTATAATAAAAGGATGTGCCTCTTTAGATTTACAAAGCTTTCTGAAATTATTCCACTTTTTACATCTGTGGCATTGCTGACCAAATGCTAAGCACTTCTCTCATTTAGGCTCATGGTTTCCACAATTACAACAGTTGACTATGAGGTTTACCATGCATTTTGCAAAATCACCCCTTAGTTTGGCTGAGTGCACCCTGGGTTTTACTGAAGCTGCCCTGGATCTCATTGTAGGAATTATGCCCTTTGGCTTATATATCTTAACCTCATGTTGCATACTATCAACATTTGTGCTGCAAGAGCTGCTAGCATGCTTTTTTCTTTCATAAGCATGTTTTGTGTGCTTTTCTGTAAGTTCATATATCTGACAAATTTCTATGGCTTTGCTTAAAATTAAATCACTATCTCGAAGCAAAATATTTCTCACTGCATCATTATTAACACCACACACAATTCTGTCTTTTATCAACTCATCTCTCAAATTACCAAATCTGCATGTTTTTGCCTTGTTTCTCAAGTCAGTTATATATGCTGCAAAAGTTTCACCAGGCTTCAGATCTCTTGTGTTAAATATGTGCCTTTCCATTTAAATATTTGTTTGAGGGTTGCACATGTCTGTAAATTTACATTTTAAGCACTCAGGGTCTTCCTGCGTTTCTGCCTGTACCACAATATGGTGGTATTCCCCCTCCCCTGCAAACACAGCAGGCACATACAGAAATGAATGTTCTCCCTCAATGGCTTCAGAACCAGCTAAATTAAGCAGAATAAATGTTTTTGTATGTGCATCTTTATCAGAAAAAGCAGGGTGTGTGAAAAGGTCATATTCTTGCTCAAACACTCTCCAATTTTCTGCAATATTGTTGTCAATCACAAGTGGAGCAGGTCTTCAAAATCCCTCTGCCATGCCAAAAAATTGCTTTTAGACACAGTGCAGACATGGCCCTTGTAATTATGCTTAAACAATCACCAAGTACTTTTTAATAATATTCAACTGCCAACAGACTCTTTGTAATAACTGTACTCTTTGAAAAGACTGTCCTATAATACTGCACACACTGCCAACATATTGCACACTTTGGACACTTCAAATAGCTGTAGTTAATGTGAAAAAGTAGTACATTGTGAAAAAATGTGGTCATTTTCCTTTTTCAAACAGTTTATGTGATTTGGATACTATTTCAAATGTTTTCTAAGTATTTTGAGTACTTTTATTAATAAGTCGCAGTTTTGAACACTTCGTTTATTCAGTAATTCGTTCTGAGCATTTTCAATGCTTCATTTTATATTAATCAAGTAAAAAATCATTTAAGTGAGTTTAAGTACCTGGAAATTGTTTCTGACCTGTTTGTGCATTTTTTGAGTCACTCTTGTATATTCCTCCATTATTGACTGCGGGCCTCATGGTTTTGACTTCAGATCCCATTCTGACACCATGTCTCTCATCTTATGCATTCAAATAAGATGATAAGATTATGAGGATTGGGAGCTTGTCTAAGATGTTTATTACACACAAAGACATCAGTATGGATGACTGGAACATAAAACTTAAATGAACTAGCTGACTGCTACACACTTACATGTTTCTTACACAAAATAGCACTCTGCTTGCATGAGTTCTATACTGATGTGCATGTGCCCATGAGTCACACCGCCTTTAAAGGTACAATACACACAATATGATTTGCAACAACACCACAACCACATGTAGAAATGGGAAAAAATGGGGGGTTGATGATGATAATGATTCCATTTTTATGCACAGATCACAATCAGGCCAGAATGAACTCCAAAATTTATGTTTCAGTTAAGTTTTCCATGATCAGAATGTTTTGTTGTTTACTTTGCATGTATACTGTGGATTGAAAACTGCAAAACACCACTTACATAATACTAAGTACATATCATTTTTATACTCTGGATTAAAGTTACAGTTTCAGCTGGCTGTCTACCTTATTTTGATTCCTAGTACATATGCTGATAGGGATGTTTCTAACTAACTGTTTTGCCGGGTCTATATTAGATCATCAAAAGTTTTTTTCCATCGACGGCTTATTCATCAACCCCTAACCATTAAAACTAACTTCAGCAAACATCAAAAAGCAAGTAGCCAATTGGCCAGCACCACAACTGTGCCCTTTCCCAACTGTAGTGTGATCTTGGTGATGGTATTTATAGTTAGGGGTGTGGGGACACAGACACCCACTTTGGGGGGATGGGGCGGGCAAAGACCCCCACTTGGGTGAGTTTGATTTAGTGTGATGTGTGTTTCTGTGGAGTAGGGGCCAATTGGTTACTTACCCCTTTACTATGAAGACACAAAACAAACTTGGAAAATAACAAAAAGGTATTAACACAACCTGGACACACTCCAAAAATAATTATTTATTCACAAATAAAGTAAGTGCTTTCATACAGGATAGTACCTGTACTTCTTCAGACAAGACAATACTGAATGCAAGACCTTATATACACTCTCCCAGAATGTAAATCTAATGAGCTCTATCATATGGTCAATTAAACATTAGTTACATTAAATAAAAGACCTAGCTTGGAATAATATAAGAAAATCATTAGAAAATACATTTCAAAATACCTCAGTAGTGTACATTAGAAATATATTGGAAAAGTAGCCACTAACAACTAGTAAAAATGTTGAATAACACTTATACAACTAGAAAATGAATAAATAGTAATAAATTAGATAAGAAATAGATACAAAATTAGATAAGAAGTAGATAAAAAAATTGATACAAATGGCTGTTAAAAACATTATTATGTACCATATGGATGCTAAAATTCATCTATTTGAATATAGATACCTTGTACAAATGGTAACATAGATGGATGTACAAAATGAACAATATAAACAATCTAAAATTCTGAAAAAATACAGAAAAAAATATATACCCAGGAAAATGCAGACCTTTATCTTATAAGGCTCCTCAGTTTAAGTATGAAAGCTATGGAGCACATTTCATTAATCCCTGGGTGCCTAAATGCATCACAACTTAGCTACCACAACAATTCACATTTCTCCAATCTCAGAGAGGTGGTACCACCTCTAATATTTGTGTCAACTGGATCAAAAACTCTGAATTCAATAACATGTTCTGGTGAATTGATTCTCTATCCTTTTATTCCTGATAGCATAAAGGTGTTCGTACATTCTGTCTCTTAGTCTTCTGTCAAATTTTCCTATGTAAAAGACAGGACACATTTTGCACTGGGCCAGGTATATAATGCTACGAGTGTTGCAATTGTATCTACCCTTGGATGAAAATCTCATATTCCTGATTTCAAGAGTCCTCTGCTCACATGTTTACAGTAGGGGCAGTTTTCACATTTGAATATTCCTTTAATCCTAGGATTGTCTATCCTCCTCTGCTCCAACATGGCTTTTAGATTAATATCCTTCTTGAATGTGATTCTAGGTTTACTTGGTAAACTAACTCTTAAGTTTGTATCAGCTACTATTAAGTCCCAATTCTTGTGTATTACACATTTAATAATGTAATTATAATAATTACCACTGACTGCATGAGGGACAGTAACTTACTTTACATAAGTGAGCCTGTTTCTCTGCCCTTGGATGATAATCCTACTTTAATGTACCCTGAGGAGAGACAAATGAACATAATTCATAACACAATGTGTGACTTTAAAGTTTCCAACTTTTCTTCCTTCCCTGTGGACAGTAATTTAGCAGACATTCTTCCTAAAGGGATGACTTTTGTACTCTCCAGAAGTTTAGATCTACCAAACAGCATTATTGACTTGAAACTTTTTGTCAGAAAGCTGAATTTAAAACTTCTTTTGGATACACACAATGTTAATTGTAATAATGAATTTCATGTGTATAGCACTTATAATCCTGTTCTTAATTCCACTTTAGCAGCTTTTGAACAAATTTGTGAGTTTGATTTATGGAATATTAAAATGTTTGGATCTTCCATGAGCACAACTAACTGTTATAATTTGAATGTTGATGAAAGAAACCTTATAACTAATTTAACTGCAAGTGGTCTAATAATCTCTCAACCAGATAAGGGTGGAGGCATTTTGATTTTTGATTATGACTTCTATAAAATGAAAATGCAATGTATGTTAGAAACAGTTATAAACTAGTATCTTTGAATGAGCTCAGTGGGGCTTATAGGAAGATCAGAACATTCCTTAATGATATATTCATAGAAGCACATATTACCTTTGAGATGTTTAACTACCTCACAGTCCAAGCACCACAGATTCAAATCATATTTGGAACACCTAAGATTCATAAAAATGTATACAATCCTCCCTTGCACCCTATTTTTAATGAACATAATTCAATTACTTACCCGATGACCAAATTTGTGGACAATTTTCTTAAGAAATTTGTAAATGATGAAATACAAGTCTGCAAGGACTCTTGGTCCTTTTTGGCTAACATCAGTGGGTTGGATTATACTGAGGATTATAATTTTGTTACAGTGGATGTCAAGGACTTATACACGGTGATCCCTCATGAACTAGGTATTGACTGGATTAGCCAGCTGTTGGTCCAGAAAGGCATCAGTGATGATCTTTACATAATACAATAATTTTTAGATCTAATTCTCACAAATAACTTCTTTTTGTTTGAAAAATCTTATTATTTGCAGACCAAGGGGGTCATCATGGGGTCACCGTATGGGGCCAGTTTCTCTAATTTGGTCATGGTGTATTGGGAAAAGGAATATATTTTCAAGAACAACCCTTTCCAGCAATATATTCATTACTACACACTTTACCTTGATGATATTTTTATCAATTTCAAGGGCAATGCATCTATCTTCACAGAATTCATGACTTTCATCAATACCACTACAGACTTTCTCAAATCACTAGTGAGTTCCATAGGAAAACCATATCCTACTTGGATATCAATTTGAGTAAAGATAATGTCAAACAATGTTACATGGCTATTATCTTTAGAAAGGAAACATATTCTAATTCCTTTCTGCATTATACTAGCTCTCATCCTGAACACCAGAAGAAGTCAGTGGTCAAAGGACAGCTAGTTAGAGCGGCCAGAATGGTATCCAAGTATCATGACTTTTTTAGTGAATGCCAGTTCCTAAGAGATGTTTCTTAAGCATGGTTACCCACAGCCCCTATTAGAGGACATCATAAAGGAGGTCACATCTAAGAGAGCAACAGAGTTTTATAAAGCCATCTTAAATGATTCCTTACTTGTGAATAGGAATGACCATAGCTCTTTCAGTCTACATAATAACAGACTCACTATGCATTCCTCTGTAGATCCATTTACGTATTTTTCCATCACATTTGTGACCCCATTTAGTAATGAAGCATACATTATTAAATGGATAATACACAAGAATTGGGACTTAATAGTAGCTGATACAAACTTAAGAGTTAGTTTACCAAGTAAACCTAGAATCATATTCAAGAAGGGTATTAATCTAAAAGCCATGTTGGAGCAGAGAAGGATAGACAATCCTAGGATTAAAGGAATAATCAAATATGAAAACTGCCCCTACTGTAAACATGTGAGCACAGGACTCTTTGGAAATCAGGAATATGAGATTTTCATCCAAGGGTAGATACAATTGCAACACTCGTAGCATTATATACCTGGCCCAGTGCAAAATGTGTCCTGTCTTTTACATAGGAAAATCTGACAGAAGACTAAGAGACAGAATGTACGAACACCTTTATGCTATCAGGAATAAAAGGATAGAGAATCAATTCACCAGAACATGTTTTTGAATTCAGAGTTATTGATACAGTTGGCACAAATATTAGAGGTGGTCCCACCTCCCTGAGATTGGGGAAATGTGAATTGTTGTGACAGCTAAGATGTGATGCATTTAGCCACCCAAAGATTAATGAAATGTGCTCCATAGCTTACATACTTAAACTGAGCAGCCTTATAAGATAAAGGCCTGCATTTTCCTTGGTATATATTTTTTTAAGTATTGTTTTTCAGTATTTTTTTCAGAATTTTAGATTGTATAAATTGTTCATTTTGTACACCCATTTATGTTACCATTTTTACAAGGTATCTATATTCAACTAGATTAATTTTAACATCCTTATGGTGCATAAGAATGTTTTTAACAGTCATTTGTATCCATTTTTATCTATTTCTTATCTAATGTATTACTATTTATTCATTTTCCAGTCTTATAAGTATTATTCAACATTTTTACCAGGTGTTAGTGGCTACTTTTCCAATATACGTGTAATGTACACTACTGGGGTATTTTGAAATGTATTTTTCAATGTATTTTTAATGATTTTCTTATATTATTCCAAGCTAGGTCTTTTATTTAATGTAGTTAATGTTTAGTTGACCATGTGATAGAGCTCATTAGATTTACATTCTGGGAGAGTGTATATAAGGTCTTGCATTCAGTATTGTCTTGTCTTGTCTGAAGAAGTACAGGTACTATCCTGTACGAAAGCGCTTACTATATATGTGAATAAATAATTCTTTTTGCAGTGTATCCAGGTCATGTTCATACTTTTTTGTTACTTACCCTTTTAAAAATGTTGATGTTTGCTGAATCTAGTTTTGATGGTTAGGGGTAAATGAATAAGCTGTGGATGAACGAAAATTTTGATGATTTAATATAGTCCCATTTTGCCACAGTATGTACTACCTTCTCTATATTTGTTATATTCCATTCCCTCAGACATCCACAGATTTACATGTTAGATTTGTGTGTTTATATTTTTCATACATTTTAATATCCCAATTTGTTATTCAACACCATGTGATGTCAAAATGCACTATTTTAATTTGTCTCACTCTCTCTCTCTCTCTCTCTCTCTATATATATATATATATATATATATATATATATATATATATATACACATATATTTATTTATTTATTAATTATTTATTTAATATTTGTTTACTGGGAAGGTCCGACTGGACACAGGTCCTTTTTCAGCAGAGGCCCGGTCAGAAATGCTCCATGAGTAACAGTACATTTTCATGCACACATTATAATAATCAGTAAAGTATCAAGTAAAGAAAATGTAGTATACATAAGAACATACAAATTTGTTATATCTTGACAACAAAACCTGGGCTTTGAACATAGCTAGAACTATTTGTAGGTATGACTTATGTCAAGATATAAGGTTAAGACAGGTCGGTAGGAACAAAGGATTAAACACCGGGAGAAGTTGGATATGTTTTCGGTATACTGTGATGTATCAGAGCACTCATGAGGGGTTAGTACAGGAACATAGAAGTGGTTAGTGGATGAGAATTGAGAGAATATATAAGAATATATACATATATATATATATATATATATATATATATATATATATATATATATATATATATACACACACACACACACACACACACACACACACACACACACACAGACATACATTTATATATATATATATATATATATATATATATATATATATATATACACACACATATTTTATATATATATATATGTGTGTGTGTGTGTGTGTGTGTGTGTGTGTGTTGTGACTATAATATTCATTTTCTGTTAGCTACACCTTTTCTTCTCATAGTCCTATCGTCATATTTTATTTTAGTATCATCTTCCTCATGTCATATTTTTAACTTTCTAGTGAACTTCATGTTTTAATTTTATTGTTTATGAAATCCTGCTTCTGTTGGGTGCCTTCTATTGAGGGCCATTGATTCTGGACATTTTTAGAATTGTGCTCATAGATTAGTTACAGTATTGGAATTAATCACAGTTTTACTTTTTAGCATGTCTGTGTTCATTCTATTTTGAACCACTTTTGGGCATAGGAGATCTGAATTAAACCAGGGGTGAGTGCAGAGTAAGTTCAATTTTCCTGCAGTGAGTTTGAACATCTTTTTCTTGGTCCATGTAGTGACCTTATGCCACACAGTTTTATTTATACAAATATACTCCTTGCATGGGTATTAAACATTTACCTCTCTATTACAACTCACTTTAACAAAGGTTGTTGTGATTTTGCATTTATTGTACCATGCTAAAGTTCTCAACTTGGAGTTTAAGTCCCTCATAAGAAGGAACACTTTCTCAATATTCTATACTTTTGATGCTAGTATCGTGTTAGCACATGATTTGTCTTTGCAGCAGTGTGACTTAAAGTTTCAGCTGGGCTTTACATATAAAGACAATGGCTGGATTCATTAACAGCTGCACTAAGTGCTGCTATCATGTTAGTGGTACAATGATAGCTGCCTATTTGTCATTCATTAAACTCCTCTACACATTGTATAGAGCCTCAAATCAAAAGGAAATGACAGAATGTGCTAACGATAGCATAAAGAGCCAAGTTACATGCTGATTAACCAATCCAACACAGTGGAGCTATTCAGGAAGCTATAAAGCAAATTGTGTACACTCACTGCTCACTTTTGCCTTGAATTCTAAAAATCTTTGACTATAGGCATGATTACACTTAGCAGCGGAAACTCCTATCGTTTTTTTTTTTTTTTTTTTTATATATCATTATGCTGTATGTGCAACAGGCTTTAAATCAGGGTGATCTTGTTGTTTCTGCTTCCAGACCTTGGGCAAGAAGAAGAAGGGTGTTTTGACTCCATTAGAATTATCACAGACTGCAGGACACAGAAGTAGCAGAGAAATATAGAGTGGACAGGGAAATATGCTACCTCTGCCACCCCCACCCCCACCACAGGGCACAGGGAAATCATAAAGAACCCATCCCAGTGGAAACAACTGTATATGTAGCATTACATATACTAGCTACTGGTACTTTCAAGATACCCACAGAGAATGTATTAGGGGGATCACATGCATCAGCCTCTAGGATATTACATGGACTTTTAAATGCAATACTACAACTTGCAAGGGATCAGATCTGTTTATCATGCACCCCACTGGAGAGAGCAAGATCCGTGAAGGAATTTTATCCGGTAGCACACTCCCCTGAAGTTTTAGAGGCATAGATTGCACATGCATAGAAGTAAAAGCCCCACCTGTGGAACATAAAAGAATGCCACTCTATAAAATATCAGGTTGTCTATAATGTACAAGGGATCATCTACAATGTCTGTGCAAGTAACCCTGGCAGTTTTCATGACTCAGACAAATGGCACACCTGCGAGCTGTACACGAGGTTTGCTAGCAGTAACTTCACAATCTAGTGGAGGATGCAGGTCATGCAGTGGAGGCCTGGCTCATGACACCCATGGGAAACTCACACAAACTCACAGACCAAGGATACAATGAGACCCATACTCAAACTAGGAATATCACAGAACGTGTGTTTGGATTACTCAAATCAAGGTTCCAGTGCCTAACCACATATGGAGGTGCCCTGCAGTATGACCCAGGCACCTCTGCACAAATACAGTCTGTGCCATGTTACACAAGACAATTCTTAGGAAACAAGGACAGCAAGGGGCAGGACCACACTTTCAAAGACCACAGGCAGGGTTGGCAGCAGCAGATACTGATGAATGACTCTAAGGGAGAACCACCAGCTGCAGATGGTGCTGGTAGATGGAGTTGTGCACAATATGCCCTGACTCTGGCTAAGAGGCAAAAGGTAGTGTGCACACACACACACACACACACACACACACACACACACACACACACACACACACACACACACACACACTCGCACACACACACACACACACACACACACACACACACACACACACACACACACACACACACACTCTCGCGCGCGTGTGCACACACACACACACACACACACACACACACACACTATCCAGGTTAAAGCCTAATATTCCATGCGTATGCAAATATGAAAGCTGTTGCCTGTCAAACTGCACAACCTTTACTTAATCATGTAATGGCTGTGTTCTGAAAGCATCAGACTGGGATAACCCCCAAGGACACAATTTGTACCTGCAGTTTGACAAGATAAGTGTTGAACCTGGAAGGAAATAAAATGTTACATAACTGAGTACTCTAATATGAAAATATGTATAATGCTCCTAAGCAGAGAATTTGTGTGAGGTGTACATTTATGTCAGTAATTGCTTAAATGACTGATGTTTACAATATACAGCCCTGTATTCTGCCCAATACTGTGCATCAAGCATTTAACTTGACCACTGTCTGTAAAACATGGAACGGGTAAATTATGCCATCATTTACACAAGTATAGCAAGAAGGAAGATTGAGGTATCTAATGCTTTGACTGACTGAAGGGCAGTGAGATTCAACAATTATATAAATAATCATTCAGAGATGAGTAGAAACAAGAAATCAAAACCTTTTCTTCTACATTATATATTGATAAATGCAAGCTTGTGAGTAAGCAAGCAGTAGCTGTCTGATGTGTGCATCAGACATATATGCAACCCAAAGAGACCTATACATATGCAAATGGCAGGGCACAGTTATCATCATTTGCAATGAGTGATTGGAGGAATAGCATGACAGCAAGGCTGACACAAAAGAAGTAAGTGTGTGTGAGTAAGAAACACATGTATTTATTAAAGTATGCAGTGGTCACAGCCAGTAACAAGAGCTGTACAGCACTCAGCAGTACTGTTTAGATAGCTTGCATGTGTGTGAGGTAGTATGGGCAAATGTTTTTTTCCAGTGCGCATGAATGTGTGTGTGTGTGTGTGTGTGTGTGTGTGTGTGTGTGTGTGTGTGTGTGTGTGTGTGAATACATCTGCATGGACACAAAGGAGCATTATGCTAGCACTGTGTCCTGGCATCTTGGACAGGTGTGAGGCATGCATGATAGAATAGTCAGTTCAGTGTTATCACCTACGACCACGAGAAATACTTCTACCAGACGTTGCACTGTTACTTTCACAGCCCTACCTAGAAGTCGGAGTGCTACCTAAATGTGAGTGATGCATGCTGAACAAGCTCTCTTCATAACTATGTCCAGGAACACAACCCCATGACCTATCACATCTGGGTTTGGACACCACAATCATTGATGGAGCAGTGGAAGTAGTACCACTACTGGAGAGGGATCTGGCATGGCCACATTTACTAACACCAGAAGATATAGCAACTCTCCAGACATATGGATGTCACCCCCCCAGCAGACATTCCATCACAGACACTGCCTGATGCAGTGTGTCATTCATCCTGTCCAAGGAGACACCTACATGGTTCAGGGAGGCACACACATCAGAATGTATGTTTACTACTTCCACATTCTCTCTTCTGAAGCCCTGGTGGAATGTGCCTGTACCTCCATTATGGCCTTACACATATGTCTGGTGGCATCTAATGACACAATAGCATCAATAGGAGGGTGGACATTATGCCTCATCCAAGCACCTCTACCAACCCTCCTTTGTGGTACCTCACCCTCACGTTGGCTATTGGGATAATCAACGAGATCAGCAACTGGAGTATCCACAATATCCTGATCAGCTGTATCACCCTCAACCTGTCCTATATTAGAGGGATCTGTGACATGGGTATACGCAGGAATATCGACTGTGTCTGAAATGTGAGCATGGAATGTGGGAGACACAACCTCAGTGTCAAACTGACCCTCTGCACCTCCAGACTGTGCCTCTTCACCACCACTATCATCATATGAGGCTAGCAATACTCTGATATCAGGTGGTAGGAGTTCCACAGTGCACTGTCAAGATCACCTATGATAAGCAATAAACAACAAAGAGAGAAATAGGGAATGAAAATGACCATTTGTTATACAAAATGGTATGTCAAACTGCAATAGATGCTAAAGTGATACAAATATTAGTTTCAGTTAGACCTAAATCTACCTTTTGTATACTAATAAAAATAAAAAAAATGTGTGCTTACCATTTGCAGGTGGTCTTCCAGACTGCATTCCAAATGTCAAGAACACTTGTCTATCCACCTGATTAACTGAATAAACTACTAGAAACTTCAACAATGTGTTTTTATTCCTCTCACAGGGAGGGTATCAGAGAGAGAGTCTCCTAGATCTGCTAGCTAAAGTGATTTATTTGGACTTATCCTTTATATATTTCATATGTATGAAAGTGAGGGAAAAGGAAAGAAGGCTGATAAGTATCCCAATACAAATGAAACAATCCTCCTCCTCCGTCTCTCTTGTGTCATCTAACTCACACATCGCTGGCTCTAGATATAGCAAACATATAAGATATAAGCATATAAAGATATGCAGAATGACACATTATTTTTATTTTGAATACCTGTAAATTCTGCTTCAAGCAGTCTGTGTTTGTCATCCGTATTAGCACCAACATCAAGGATTCTGTGTGACCCCTCTTTCGAGCTATCTGTATCTTTGACAATGAACACAAACTCCTCTGTTTCAGTCAGTGGAGGCTCAGTAGCAGGACTACTCCTAAAGCCACCTGTTCCTGGGCAACTGCAGCCACCCTGTGGTGGGTAGAGGTGATCATATCATTTTCCCTATATTTTATCTGGGAGTAACTTCACCCATGCCCTCTGACAGCACTGATGTCATTGACCACCTGCTGCCATCATCTATCTTCAGCAGATTTGTCATCTGCACCTTTCCCTAACAGAAAAGCTCCATCTGGATAATGACCTCATTTTCTGCATCACTGAATAGCAGCTTTCAGGGTACAAATGTCTTGGGTGACATATCCCTCTGTGACATGAAATAGAAAACAGACACAAAATAAAATGTATAATAGACAAGATGGCTGTGAACTCAACTATGTATGAATGAATGCATCCATCACGACACAACAGCTGAAAAGGTAATACTCCCTATTACTACACACAAGTTAAGATAGCCCCCCCACAAAAGCATTCCTAAAATAACAACAAATGCAACCATTCTGTAATGTAGACAGCAGTTGTTTAACTGTGTAATACATCACAGCATTAACAATACTAATTCACAATGTAAAAACAGAAATGGAGAAAACTATTATAGTGGCATTTCCACTGGTTTGGTAGGCAGCCAGGTAGATATCAAAACCTTAACACATGATGTGTGCTACACGTGTAAAATACCTGATATTGCTACAAAGTTGCACTGCACTCTTTTGCAATAACTGTTCAAATTCCCAGAAAATTAAATCTAGATAATTATGTCGGGTCGCACTCCTTACCAAACGTTGCAATGCAGACAACTAACTAATATACATGGACTATGCCAATGGCAAAGGATAAAGAGAATGCAGACAGGTAAAACAGTGGTTGCACTGGGCATTGTAATCCATCCTTAATGTTAAACTAAAAGCATTCGGTAAAAATAGCAACATACCTTACCCACAAACAGTATCAAACTCGCTTAATTCATCAGTCTCCCCACTATGATACAAGTTCATATGCTACACAATTATCATTAAAGACTGCAGTCAGTGCAAAATAAGGGGTTAAATCACTTGCATTCCTGAATACCACAGTCTGCACTAAGTGAGCATTAAGTGGTTTTTACCTATTAGTGGCTTGCAAGTGTCAGTGTTTCAGTCTCCACTCCTTGATGTACACTTACTGAGGATGTGTCAGGGAGAAGAGACTTATCAAAAAGTCATATAGTACACTGACTGAGTTAAAAAAAACAACATTCCTAACATTCAAATGCTGTTTTAATGACAACAGTTAGTGTCTCTTTCTAAGAACTGTTGTGCATATTCAAGGAAGTACATTACTTATTGATACAGACAACATATGCAATAAAAATGAGATAGCTTTGCTCTTAGGAAAGCATAGATAAGGGAATGAGGCACCATAAAGATGGAGACAAATACATATACATTGCATACAGTCTTTGTTTAACATTGTGTGAGTAGATGAGTAGCCTAACTGTTGGTAATATCACAATCATCCAGACATTTGCTGTCAAATGAAAAAGGACAACTTTCATAACTTGTTTCTGTTGCACTTTCAATCCAACTTGATGCAATGTCACATTTTGAATACTTAAACATGTTTTCTCCTTGCTAATACATGTCTTTGTCTGTTGCAAATATTGGAAATAATCTGAAATGATTGTTCTTAATACCCTGGTTTGATGGTTCAAATCCATACAGGTTACTGTTGCAAGGTAACAAAGTTGAGGAAACATCAGAAATGTACACTTAAAGTACTTGTTTCAAAACATGTCTTTTTTTCCTTTATCCCTTACGCACCTATTGGCATTATGCTTCATTAACTGGCAGCATTCAGTAGCAGTGAATGGCAGTTCATTTCCCAAGGCAAAGCCTGACATATTTAATTTGGAATGCTATCAATAGCGCAATTTAGATTGGTACTGGTGAACTTCCCTCAGCACTCTGGATAGTAATGAGTGAAGAAATTCAAGCTGTCACATACCTATCTCTGTGGCATAAGGTGTAAATGTAGTGAGGTTTAGAGAAAAAGACAGGTGATACAGGGTTCAAAACCCGTTTACAGATCATGATAATGAGGCAGGTCATAAATGTTGACAGCAATTTTGGTGTATGAATATGTTGATGCAGGGAACTCAAGTTTTGTCAGTATTGAGTAAACCTGACAGACAGATATATCATTTGAAATTATGTCACTGTTAACTGTATGTGCTGCATGAAAAATGAAAGCATTTCTGCTGTTTCTTGTCCCTTTTTATGTTACCATGGTAAAGTCTAAAGACCAGATATTGTGAGACATAAATGATAGCAGTGATGTGGCAGGAAATGTGACAAGCTTGAATGTGCCTGTGTAATGCACTAGTAGCTCTGCTCATTGCTAGATATACATTTTGATTCATTTCATGTTCCTAAAAATTATCCAAAGCAATTTTTGTAACTTTTTTAGTTAATAGTGCATTCTGCATTTACACATCACCTGACAATGAGTAATAACCTTTCAAAGCTTAAGAAAAAAGTAAAAATTTCATTTTGCTTGTCTTCCATAGTACAAATAAGCCTGGCATTGGTGCTTGGCCATCAGCACCTTATATAATAATGACTGCAGAGATTGAATATGTCAGATGTCCATCTCTATTGCACAAGATGTAAATGAAGTAAGTTAAGAGAAGTAAGACTGGTGATGCAGTGTTCAAATCTTGTTCAGAAATCACATTTCAATTATTCTCAATATCTATTTTTTACATTTGTAATCTGCATCTGCACACTGCTTGGCAGTGTGCAAGCAGGGTACACTACTAAATGAAAAAAGTTAAAAATTTAGTTTAGACTGCCTTGTGTATCACAAATATATATGGCAATGTTGTGCAAATGTCAGCAGTCTGCATATTACTTAGTGAATAATTACCACATGTCAGATAACTATCCCTGTCACACAATGTGTAATTGAAGTGAATTGACAGAAGTAAGACAGGTGATGCAGGGTTCAAATACAGTTAATAATTAATTTTACAGAGGGTGGTATGAATACCTATTTACACACATTTAATTTTTATCACTGTGTTGTGTAAAACTCAACTATTCTCAGTTTTGCTAACACAATGTGAGCTGTTGTCTCTCTACCTTCACAGTATTTATCATTAATCCACAAAGCATATTTCTGATGTTGTAAGATGTGAGAAGGATAAATGTGTCACTGTAATGCACTTCTTGATTTGGTCTTTTCTACATAAACCGATTGATTTAATTAATTTTATTGTCAGTTTTTTTCTCTCTCATATATTTTTAATGCCTTTTCATTTTTGCTTTGCTCAACAGTGCACAAATACGGTTCACTATCTAAGGAAAAAAAAGTGAAATTTTAGTCTAGGTTGCCTTCTGTAGTGCAAACCAGCCTAGCCGAATTGCATGACAGACAGTACTTTTTGTACTGTATAGCTGCAGCGGGAATAGCAGCAAACTGTGAGGTACACTAGGAGAGACTAATTCACCTCAGACCAGCATGGGGTTAAGTATACCTCAGGTCCAAATGCATGCTAGTTAAGTATTTTCATTCCCTCACTCCATAACATTTTGAGCAGGCATACCTTAACATTGGTATCAAGCATGCATGCCTTTCTGCTTGACTTATGCAGTGAGAACACCAGCTTAACTGTGTGTGAGTTCAGTACCCAGAAGCAGTAGTTGCCTTCTTATTACAGGATTGTATTTCTAAAATGTTAACAGCAACAATGAATGCCAGGAGCAATTCAATTATTGTAATTGCAATTATTACATATGAATACATATATCCTATATGTCTTGGGGAAATAAAGGCTACTATTTCTTATATCCTAGCAGTGAGATTTGTTATGGCACATTAATGTCTTCCAATCTTATCTGGAAGTTGCAAAGGTTTACAATACTTAATTATCATATTTGTTTATGTATTACCAAAAAGTGCATTAAAAAATAAAATAATGTGATATGCCATGGATCTAATTCTCTCTATTTTTGTCTCCACCCACTCTATCTCTGTTTTATTTCCTGGTTTTATACTTTTTTAACATTCTGCTGTTTGCATGCCTTGCTGCTGAAAACAATATTACCAACAGAACAGATAAATAAATTAACCACTGAGGCTCAGTCTGTCATAACTCCACAGTTGGCCACACAGACATCCAGCACTTCAAGTTCACAACATGTCAGCATTGATCCACAACCCCTGCCCTACCTGCTCCAGCTATGTCAGGTAACTCTACCCGAGCTGCTGATGCAGTGGTACTCCATGAGAGCAGCATGAGTGGAGGTGATGATTTTGGAACCTGGCAGGAGCTGACAGGGCTAGTGGAGGATATAATGGAGATGGGCCTCAGTGCCTGTATCAGCAAGGTTGAACAGATCCTGCATTAAATTGCAGAAATTATGTTACATCTGGCACTGACCCAGGCAACTGATAACAAGAAACAGTGATAATTCTGATGATGAGGACTAGATTCTCACTGTTCTCAAGCTGGATATGGGTGCACTTTGGATGTCCCCTACTTATCCACAATCATGGTATCCCCCAATGTTTTGCGTCCATGACCATCCATGTCTGTCTTGTATGTCCTGTATGTCTGCATTTGCTTTCTAACCTAGCATACCAACCTGACCCTGACATTCCTAAGCCATTTCCTCACATTTCTCTGTCTACAGAAAAATAAAATGGCACCAGTCCCACAAAAAATGATGTCCCATACATAGCTCTCCACTTCATCTATGTGTTTTATTGGCACACTTGATTTGATCCAATTGGCTATACGGCTTTTTTCTGTTGTTGTCATCAATCCCTGGTTCTGATTTTCCAAAGGCATAAAATTATGTATACAATTCTACATTTATTTTTTTTAAGAAGTGGATAGCTAAGGTGCTTCCTACAATTTGCCTGCAAATTTATGTATTCTTTCCCCTGAGTCCTACCCTTTGCTTGCCACCTTCATTTTCAGCACATAATGCCAAAAATATCCTAAGGAAAAGCCTTCACTTTATTTCTTTAGCATCTGTGTGGAGGTTGGCATAGCACAGTAATGCTGAATGGAGGCAAATGCCATTCAATTTCCTATGGCAAAAGCTAAAGATTTTAATTTCAGCTCCAGTAGTCCGGTGTGCTTAAATCAACTACACTATGAGAATAGAGAGCAAAGGCAGTACTGAGAAAGAGTTATAGCAACAGTTCTGTTGCTGGATGCAATGAACTAGAAGTTCCGATGTGGTATGTTCAGATAATTCCCCTGTTTATAGACTGATATTTTCACATAGTGTCACGGGTTTGATTACAGCTTTAGGTCAATTTATTATTTCATGACATTTCATATCTCTATCATATAGTCAACTGCAATCATTTCTATTTATGTCCATTCTCAACATTTTACTAAGATACCATCTGCATAGTGCAGCAAGATATCATTTGCAAAAACACTGCAGCCCCATCATGGAGGCTTAGTAAGCCAACCTTATCCTGCTTATATGGTAATGGTTTCACTCCTCTGCCCCTTCTGTCTCCCTATAGCAAGCACTTTATTGTACAAAGCATGACAACTTAATGAGTTAATAAGTAACAGTAACAAGCCATACAGGTGGTCTACATGTCCTACAAAAATACCGTTGCTATTCCTCTCTCCATTTCTCTTTCTCTCTCTGTTCACCCCTTCTGTTTCAGTAAGTTGGCACTGCCCTTCTTTTGTGTTATTTAAATTGTGTGAAGTACTAATTATTTTGTGGAGTGATGGGACAATGCTCATATGTATAAATACATTTTTGACTACTGTTGAGGATTCTAAGTGTTACTAACATATTGTTATGAGTCACCATTATCCTGCTTCTGTCATAATCTACCTAGTCCCCACCTTCATCTCCTCCTGTCTATGTATCTTCTTCTTTCTGTGCCATTAGTCTTCCTCCTCTGTATTTGCACAATGTCTGGTGCTGAGTACCAGCTGCAGCTGAGACTAAATAGAAGTACATAGCTTATGGTAAAATCCTGTGAGCTTTTGCCTTCAGCTGCATTACTCTGTGCCCTTTGCACTGCTGTGCTTAGCTATGTATGTATAGTCTGTTCAATTTACTTTTCAACAAGCTGAAGAGTTGAATGTACAAATACAGTTGTCAAGAGGGTAATGAAGATGAATACATACATTCTCCTTTTCTGCAATCTTCTGTCACATGGAAAATGTGTGAAGTATGACTTCCACTGTGGTGTGTTTAGATAGTTTAGATAATACTAGAGTATTATTTTTTTTTCATGGAATGCTCTCAAGGTTCAAATCTAGATGTATGCAAAATATTTTTGAATGTTTTATATGATCCTTTGGTTGTAAATGTTGGCTACACCTTCCCTTAACACATCATTATCCTGCTGCTGTATTAATGTTCTCCCTATCATAAAGCTTTCCTTGTGCAGACCTTGCCTCAATAATATTGCTAATAAATCAAACAGTAACACAAATGACATGTGCAGAAATGAAACATACACTAATATGTTATGTCTGTATTGTGTATTCCTATTGTTAACTATGCACTTCTTCCCACCAATTCGGTGTCACCCAGTAAACCTCCTTCATTCCAAAATGTTTCTAGAAGCCATGTTTCCACCCACAAAAACATGGTTCATCCCTCACGTGTTTTATAATACACCTGTATCATTCATATAAGGATTGACTAAATGCAACTGCCTTGACAGATGTGTAATTCATGAAACATCATACATGACCATAACACATACAGTACCTGTTCTGTATTCCAGCAGGTTCACATATAGTTGTATACATACAATGCTTCTTTGTGCAAAAGTCGGCAAAGAGCATCATGGACTACTGCTAATTCGTATTCTAAGTTCAACACCTCAAGATATGATTACATATGCTAATAATTTGCCATAAGCTGCATAACTGGGCTTGGCAATGCTGCACTTCTGGCAGAGAGTAGAAAGAAACACAACAAATAATTCTTGGTTTAGGTTGCACAACATTTATAAGTCTGTACTGAATTTTGAGAACAAGTTATTTTTATTTCAAAGTGATGTTGACTCAGTTAATTCAGTCAATGTATGTCTGCTCTTCAATGATTACAATTGCAACTGTTACAATGTTTATTATTCTATTCATATATAAACCACCAGTGTTATTCTGCAGTGTACTGTCCTATGTAGGAAGTGTCTGTTTGTCTTGTCAATGCTCATTGTGCAAACATGAGACAAGACAAGTGTGCAATTATCCTGGAATGAAATGGCAGAAAAGTTTGATTGATGATCCACTGGTTTACAGCTGTGATTTTCTTTGGCATCCCATACTGTGATACAGGTACATGGTCCCTCACAGTAATGCAATGTACATGAAGGGTAGTAGCTAAATGTTAGCAAAGAAGTATGCTGTGACATGGGACAATCACAGTGCTGTTACATTTTCCTGTGCGCACATATACATTTGTCCCCAAACTATGATGCACAGTACCATCTGTTGCAAATAGTAGATTTTTATCAATTACAACTGTGCTTTTTTCACATCATTAATGTCAGAGTTCTCCTATGGTGCTTGTGACTAATACTGTGCTCTCTAGATTATGTAACTAAATGGGTAATAGCTTTGATGCTCAACATGGGAAACGTCTTTGTGGGGGGCATAGTGACAGTTAAGTAATGCCTGGTATGGTGTCCACTTCCCCTAAGAAAAATACATTTAACTTTGCACGCATCTCTTTTATCCCACTTTTGACAGAAACATCATCTCTGTAACACATTGATGAGGTCATCAACTCAAAAGTGTACTATCTTCCCTGAAGAGTCAGACTTCTGTGGCACTTGTGAATAATACCATGGTCTCTAGATTGTGTAACTATATAGGTAAGCAGTTCAATGCTCAACGTGGGAAACTTGTTTATGTGTGTGTGTGTGTGTGTGTGTGTGTGTGTGTGTGTGTGTGTGTGTGTGTGTGTGTGTGTGTGTGTGTGTGTGTGTGATGGGGATGTGTAGTCAGGTGAACATGCCCGCCAACACAGCTGTGCTCAATCAACTTCTACTCTAGAGAAACATTTTAAACTGCAAGTTGACCCCACCATCCCTTTATCTCACCTTTCACAACATCTTCTCTGCAACACACTGATGAGGTCATTCTTTGCAAAATGCACTCTCACACAATGGAAGTTAGACTTTTGTGATGCTTGTGGTTCATAAAGTGAACTCTTGAATGTGTAACTAGTTAGGCAGGTGGATTGAATACTCCACTGACTCTTATGTCTGTGTGCGGCTCATAATACATTGGGGAATGCTTTCACTCACACTTGTAATGTGCAACATTCCACTCCAGTGACATGATTTGCCTAGAACTGTCATCCAACATCAGTCTATTGACTTTTAACCATAACAGTGTTTCTACAACAAAGTGATGATGTCATCCTCTCAAGGATGCTCTGTGCTTTATTTAGAGTCAGACTTCTACTTTGTTGTATTTGTTTAATGCAATGACTTGGAGATTATAAAACTATACAGGTAGGTTGTTTAACTATCCCAGTGATGAACTTGTTTGTGTGGAGCTGTAGAGTCAGGTGCATGTAACTTCCACAACAGCTGAAATCAAACCACCTCCCACATAGGTAAACCTTTACACTGGTAGACGAGTCCCCCATCCACTTATCCCAGTTTTCAAAACAACATCCACTCTGCAACACACTAATAATACCATTCTTTCTAAAGTACACTCTCACACTTTAAAACTCAGACTTCTCCTGTGGTGCTTGCATTTCTGACACTGTTCTCTAGAAAGTGTAACTAGATAGGTAGAACATTTAAATACAGCAGTGATTAACTTCTAAGAGTGTGTGTGTCATGAAATTAGATTCAGGACTGTTTTACACACATTTGTAGTAGAAACATTTACAACCCCAGATGGCTGTAAAAGTCATTTTAACACACACATCTCCTTTACAATATACTGCTGATGTCAACCCTTCATCTATGTATTCCTCGCTTGTACTCAGAATTTTCCTGTGGGGTTGGCTGCTGATACTCTGCTGTATAGATTGTGTAGTTAAAGAGGTAGGTGGTATGAGTTCATCCTTGCTTAAAGAGTGTGACTGTGATTGCTGTCATATACAGTTGGTGACCTCACAACCACCATTATGTACACTTGCACTTAGGAGATGTATTTTCAGTGACACAGCATTAAACTAAGAAATTCTAACATCCCCATGAAAAATACATTTCTGACAAGACAATAAATACACTATCCTTACATAACTGCAGAATCTCACAGTTGTAGTGTAACTTATCCTGTGGTAAGTGACTTTGATACTATGCTTTTTAGATTGTGTACCTACATAGGTAGGAGGCTTGAGTCTAGCTGTGAGTCTGTATTTCCCTCTCATACTGTGTAAATAGCTCTTCAAATACATATATGATGTGTATCTGTACAGTGTTATTGTGCCCTTCAACAACTTTTTTAGCATAAACATCCAGCTAATAAACAATGGTAATATCACCCATTCAAATAGGCACTGTCATAGTTGTACAGCAACATGTCGTGTGGCACTTGCGATTCAGGCACAACTTTCTAGCTTGTGATCCTAAGTAGTTAGTTCAAATCCAGCCATTACTTCTCAGACTATATTGTGTCAGTCTTATTATGACTGTACTTGTTGCTAACACATCTGCTGTGTACACCAATATATGTTGATTCCTATTGCAAAAAGCTATGACAATTTCTCACATTGAAATGATTTTATTCAGAGAAATGATAATGAGATAACATCTTCCTTAAATAATACTTGTAGTAAGCATTATTCTCTGGAACAAGGCAATGAAACAGTACTATGTACGTTGTTGCCTTACTACAGCAATTACAGGCACACATATCCCTTGTGGCAATAACATGATGTAATGCCTTGAAACACTGACATATGTCACAATTATAGTGACACTAAAATATCATGTATTTTCTGTAGTCAGATGCTCATGTGTTCACCGTCCACATTCAGTGACTGTAAGCATCGTGTGGCCTTATACTGTAATGCATGAATGACATCCATCACAGCTATAATGTGTATACTTACAGTGGGAGAGGCCTCCCCCATCCCTTTTATCTCAAAGAGATTGTTTGTGGCACACTCATACAATGTAATGACTTTGCATAGGTGGAGTGTTACACCTGTGTTAAGACTTCCACTATGGCACTTGTGGTTTATCAATGTCATTAGTCAGCAGACTTACATAGCTTGCTGCTCAATTCCAAAAAAGGGTAACATTATATGAATGTAGTTATGTTACACAAAAAACATTATATCTAGTATCCATTTTTACATTTAGCAATGATATATAATCACATTTTGTGATTGCATGGCAGTGAAATAGTTATTATGGGCAATGTCACACTTTGCATGCTCCTGAGGCATGTGCATTGAGTTCTGGCTTATATTGCATACCTACACAGACAGAACAGGGTTCAATTATGGCACAATATGTGTACTACATGATGTAAACAGCTTTCTTAACAAAGAAGCATTGATATTGTACTGCTCACTGCTGTCTGGAAAGTAATATATGTAACTCTTTTTCAGCATTCTGACTAAATCAGATTAATAACATTATAACCGTAACTCCTTTCTTACTTCACACATTGATTTCAGATACTTGCAACAGCCTCCATTGCTATCTCCTGTGGCACATGCAGTCATTATATACGTCTGTAGACAGCCTGGTATCATATGCAGGGGTTTGAATCTGGTAATATCTGTCTGTTAAACAACTGTGTCAGACAGCAGTGGCTTACACACAGAAAATAGTTATGGCACAATCAGATGGCCACCTTTTTCAGGCCTCATCCTACAAGGTAGAACATCCATGCCCCTTATAGGAAAGTGATGTCAGCCCTTAAAGGGTGTTCTTCATGACACAACCGATATGTGTATTTCTGTTGCACCCATGATTGATATGCATCTGTCTGATATCTGTCCTGACGTGTTCGGAAATGACAAGATGTGAATACTTATTTTGTCATCTGTTCCTCACAGGCATTACTTATGTTTGAAATAATTATTCTCTGTACTGCATGTCTTCATCCAAAAATTTCTTTATTACTGCAATTCTTTTTTTTCAAACCGTACAGCCTTATGACAGATGAAAGCTTACATAAAACATGTGTTACTCTATAACATGCTACCAGATCACACAGTGTGACTGGGCCAGATTTATAACACTTTCTTGTTTGTTGGTGCTGATGAATTGTTATTAATCTACTGTTCCTAGTAATTCTTTGTGAGCATGCCCAGTATAACGATGTATGAGATGTGTGCTGTTTACCAGTGGAAAACTTGAAATCATGAAATGTTATCAGATCTGTGTTGTCATTTATCACTTATGTATGTTGACTATTATATTACCATTTACACGAATATATAACACATGCCTGTTTATTACATGTTTATAGGTGATAATAGGCTCACAGATTGCTACTAGGCTATCTGCTCTTATAGACCTTTATAAGGGGCCTAGCCAACTATCCCATGGGGGAATCAAACCGTGCACTTGGTGTTTGTAAAGTAAACACCTTAGCCATTATGCCAACCTGTTAACTTTCCTGTGAGTATAAATAACAGTAATTGGCAAAAACATATCCCTTTCTGATGTGCATGACACAACAGCTTTAAGATTCATTTGTTCTTGTGTATACATACTTAAGTGGAGAATACAGCAATGGTGTCAACTAGCATACATAAATTTCTTCTATATTCATATCATATGCAATAACTGCAGTCTATGCATTTATGCAATAATGTATCTACTCCTTGCTAACTGTTATCATTACTCAGCATTTTATTCACATGTATATCACATTAACTTCCCTTCATTAAATTGCAGCTTTATGTCCCTCTCACATCATTTTCTATAAAGTCCATGTTTATTTATCTGTATAGGTCAATTATTGTACTTCAGATTAATTATCATTAGATTAATATGGCAGTATTTATGTTACAAATGGTTCTTTAACATTTCAGCATATTTGCCTGCGGTATCTGAGTACGCTTTCCTCATTTCCCCTCCCCACTTAATTACTTCTGCAGTACAGCCACGTTCATTTGCACCCCCCCTCCTTCAGAATTCTTTCCCTGTACTTGCCCTTGGTATTTCTGGACTACAGGACGTGCTTGCATATTAGGCTTGCTATAGGCAAGCCATTCTGTTTGCATTCTGTGCTTGTGCTTGCAAGCACATTTCCATGGCCATGAACACCATTGCTGGTCATGAGAAGGTGCTTGCAAACATGCAGGTGTAATGAGCAGCATGCATATTCAGTTAGCACTGCTGCTCATTGTGTTAACACGCTTATAGCATGTAGGCTTAGTAGGAAGCATACACGATTCTAAATGAATCCCAGGAATGTATTATGTAATATAATGTAAACTCAGTGGACTAATCTACAAGAAGTTTCCTCAACAAGATTTTCCTCCAGTATAACCAGATATTTAGATGTTCACATACTGTTTCCAAAACACAAGAAAAATTCAGTCTGAAAATCATCATGGAGAAGTTTACATTGAAATCCAAGTACCTACCTTACCTTGAATTTGGATTTTATTTTCTAGTCACTTTATTTGAGGAACTTGTTACTTTCTGTTGTATTTGCTCTGCAGATTGCTATTTGTCTTTAGACTTAAAATGTTGTCAAAGGTTGTTAACATACAACTTAATGTGAGGATGCTCAATGAAATTGTCGTGGTACTCATCAAGAGAAGGAATGGAATCAGAAAGAGAGTTGGAGGTATTCTCCAAACAAGTTGATATCTCCAGATTATTCTTAGCTATTGAGAAAAGAAGGTATGTAATGTATGAGCTGTATTACCTTGGATAGCATAATAAGACAGCACTGAAGTCTTGCTGTCATCCATTCTACTCAGTACTTTACCTGTTACCTTTGCAGAGGGTGTGTCCACTCTTCTCCCAGCCCATGTAACATACCGCAAGTCAGCTAGAAGGCCTCAGTGATCAGATAGGATGCTAGTTGCTTGTGTTGTTTTTCCTCAGCTATTTAGCTGACAAGTACAACAAAGAAAAAAGAGATGGTCTTGTAGATCTGGAGAATAATACACTGATATAGCAGGAAGGCTTTTTTAATTCTATCATTGATTTACTGAACATGAGAGCAATCAAAACTGTAAGAGACATAACTACAAACAAAATGGTTTCTAATGGAAGACTATTCACAAAGGTAGAACATAAGCTTCCAGACTGAGAAGACATTTGTATCCTGCTAAAATTGTGCAAAGATGTGAGAGAGAAAAGGTGCAGAGGGCACAATCTTTAGATGAAGGTGAAGCTTGAGCAGTCAAACTACCAAAGGAGGAAGTGTTAACTGAAAAAAAACTTTGTTTAACCAAAAGGTGATAGGTTTAATAACATAAGAACATGAAAACAACACTAGGTAAACAATTGGGGGGCATACAAATTTCTAGCCATGTGCACATTTAAAGTGATAAAGTCAAAAGCGCTTGACAACCTTTTTGAGCACTTTCCAAAGACAGCAAAGCCATATGTGATAACGTTTATATACATTTCTATTTATTCAATCATCAAAATGAGCTATAAAGGGAGCCAAAGTAGCACTTTGGCTTGCTGTGGTAATTTAGTCCAAGCCTAGAAATATCATGAGCTAGGAATCTTTCCCTCCAATGAGTCTTGTTTAGCTGTTGGTATAGATTTGGATTCCTAGTGTGAGTGTCAAGCAATCTTTTTGCAAATAAACAAAAGGTCAAGTACGACTGGGTTTTCATTGCTCAAAAAAGCAATACATTGGTTACCTCAAAGTAGCCAATAGACCACTGAGTACAGGGAGAGTCGTGCTAATCTGTCAAGATAGTTAAAGGATTTAAGGCCTTTCATTTTCTTGTTTAGAAATTTTTGGGACCTTTCAATTTGAGTGATACTCTTAGATCCTTACATTCTCAAGGTCATTTTATTTGATGATGGGCCAGATAAAGGAAGCTACAGTGGTAGGATGACCTCTTTGAATCTTCAGGATATTCCCCATGGAAATTAACTGGCCAGATTAAAGGATTTCATAAAAATGATGGAAAAGAAGAAATCAAATGAGAGATTTATCCACATAAGTACATAGGTATCTTATGATTGCATCTGTCTGATGAGAAGCATCATTTATAATCTATGAGATGGAAGCAGCCTTTTTGGTGAATGCTACTTTTTTCATTTCTCTTGACACCATTTTAGCAAACCAGGTATATGTATATTACAGCTAGAGATGTTTACCAATGGATGAACAGACAGTACTGCCCAACTTGCAGTCTTCAGCAAAACTGGTCAACCACACTTTTCAAATATTAGCTTGTCAGTCTTCAAACTAAATGCCACAGAGGAGACGGCCAATCACTGATCCTCGTGGTATCCCACTGGTTACAATTTTATGTTAAGAGAGGTTACAAACAACTTTCACAACCTGGGTTCTGTTGGATAGCCAGTTTGCAATTGAATGGACAATGCAGGGGGTTGCATTAAGTTTTTCTATTTTTTTCAATAATAGCAGCGTGGGGAATAGTGTTAAAAGCCTTGGCTATGTAAAGATAAGCAGCATACACTTAGTGATCACTTTTTACAGCTTGTTTAACTTTCTAAAAAAATTACCAAGTTTTAGGATACAGGACCTACCCTTCATAAAACCAGACTGGTAGGGGTTTGGGTCAGTTAGGCTGCCTGCGTCTGAATAAATCAGCTTTGCTACAGCTGTCAGTGTCAATAGCTCAACAGATAGGGCTCTTGCCTTTGGTGCTGGCAAAATAGAAGGATGTGGGTTGTTTTCCCACCTCAGATACTTGGAAGTGCATCATAAGAGAGGTACTCTAGCCCCTTGTGTGCCATCTTTCAGATAAGATTTTAACCTGAGGCCATACCTGCCTGAGATTTTAGCAGCTCAGATGGATGTCGAACATCTAATGGTGACATCCAATTGCACTAATAGAAAAACAAAACAGTAGGAGAAGTTCCCTGCTACGTTGTCCCAAATTCCTCTAGTCTGTAAGAATACCACCTTGGGTTTCCCATAATAAGAGGCTACTGGCTCTAGTGGGACTAACCTGGTCAACAAAGCATAAATAAAATAAAAAATAAAAATGTATTTTATGTTTGGTGGACAGTGATGGGGAAGTGTAGCTAGCAATGAAGTAATAGCTATGTTTGTTAAGGCTAATTTTGATCTCTAGAAATTCCAAGTTAGGGTTATGAGTAATCTGGCATGGGGTAATGGTGTTTCTAACAAATACAAATACAAATTGCTTTTATCTTTGGTGGACAGTGATGGGGAAGTGTAGCTAGCAATGAAGTAATAGCTATGTTTGTTAAGGCTAATTTTGATCTCTAGAAATTCCAAGTTAGGGTTATGAGTAATTTGGCATGGGATAATGGTGTTTCTAACAAATACTCCACCACAGTTACTTGAGGCCTGAGAGCATGACAGGCATTAATCCCTGGTATAAAGTGCTGTCATCAAAAACTAAACAAGCATGGATGTGTCCAGGTTGCAGGATAGTCCTGGCAAAGGGCTTTATAGGGGTATAAAGTACTTTAGTCAGTATGTAGAACCCCTAGTATGGGAGGTGTACACCATTCCTGGTGAAACGGGAAGTCTTAGCTATGATTCCATCCCACACTGATACATGCTAATTCTCTTTAGAATGATACCAACTATTAAGCCATTTGTTAAAATCAAACATTTAGACTTGGTGTTTAGCAATCATTCTTGGTAAAGGCAAAATGCTAGTGAAGACCTGTGTCCTTGCTACCTCTAGCACATGCACTGTATATGTTTTATCATGTTTCCCTGCACATCCAACAGCATGGAGTGTCTTAGATCATTCATTCCCAGATGGGCCACCACAAGGTCATATCCATATTTCTCTGGTTTAAGGGGCCTTAGAGTGCCTGTGACATTACAGTTACTGCACTGAACAAGCAACTTACAGTCACCCTGTTCTTGTCTATTCTGGTCAATATGGAATCTGTATACCTAACTGCACAGTCACTTATGACTGAATCATTTTCATGTCTGGAAGCAGCCTTAGTGGGCCTTATGGTCTTGGCCTGCTTTCCTAGTGTCTTTTGGATGAGCTACATGGATTTGCATTGCCAGATCCAAATGAAAGCCAGAATGGCCAGCTGGAAAGTGTTTGATGCTTTGCCAAATAGTCAAGAATTAATGAGTGTGATTTGCTGCTGAGTACTGAAATAAAGCAGCCTTTTATTGCCTTACTGCTGATTTGCAGCCCTCTAGATTTATTACAGCAATTATGGATCCAGTTTTGTATACAGTATCATGTGAGGTAATACATACCCTTCTTCTTGTTCTTTAATTGTGTGCTCTTGTAAATGAACAGTGGTCTCAAAGATTTCAAGGAATAGCTTGTTGAGATACTGGACTGCATTGTCTACAGAACAAACTGACTAGACATTTGAACAAATTCCTTTGTTAAGCCATTTAAACAAATGTCTCAATACAGGCTCCACATATATGAGTATAAACTAGTGGCGAGCTGTATCAATGGGTGTTTAGACATTTTTCCAAACAGAAATAGTAAGTGGGTGATTACTTGTTCTTTCATGCTCAAAGCCTAGGAATTGCATAGGTGAGTACAGACCACCCAATCCAAGATTGAGCTGTTAAGAACATAGTTGCTGAGCCAAAAGAACCTTCAGTGAGATGAAGGCAAAAGTGCTAGCCAAGGATGGATCTATTTCTTGGGCTCTTAATCTTAACATAGTTTCTACTAATGTCTCCTTCCAGATTTCTTTTAGAGGAAACATAATGTATTATTTTAGCCAGGGTAAGCTGATTGAAAGCAGGTCTTGTACCAGCTCTAACATTAAATAGAATATCCTTAGGTATACAAGTTTACTATTTATAAACTTGATGGATCTGTTTAGCCCTTTCTCATCTTCCATAGCAGGAAGTTTTTCTGTAAAATTTTATAAGCGAATGTCATTATGCATGTAGGTAATTACCACACTAGCTACCTTCTGTAGTGTTATACGTCCTGAGTAGATTCTACCAAAGATGGCAAAGTACCTCACAGAGTCAAGTGCTTATGTAAAGTAATGGGAGGCGAGCCCTATCATGCAAACTGAAAGTGAACAGCAAAAAAAGGATAATTTCAATGTTTCAATGCCTTACTTAACTGGGTGATGGATTTAATACCTCAGGTGTTCCCGATCAAACACAATGTATCACTTGCACTGTAATAGGCTTCTTTACAAACTGCCGTCAGTTTTAAAACCAGAAGATAAGCTGACTTTAGCCTTGGGGGAATAGACTTCTATGTGGCTTCACCACACTGTTGTTTTACCTTCAGACAATTTCAGCTGTGCAGTGTCAGCTTCCTTTCCATTCTGCGTTAGTTGTAGCTGCTGTTTCTCCTATCTACAAATCTAGAGGCATACCAATCAAATTATTTTGCCAAACATTTTGGATAAAGCCAAAAATAACAGGGGAATAAAGGGTCAAAATCAGGACTAGTTTAACTATTTCTTATTCATTTAAAATTTTAACAGGGCAAACAGGTTTTGCATCAACATGCAAAAAATATGTCTGATGTTAGTTAATAACTGTAATCCTCTCCATAAATAATTGGGGGATAAAGGCCCAAAATCAGGGACACATTTTAAATATTGCTCTTATAAACTTAGAAAGCTGCTAGAGTAACAGGTTTTGCATAAGCATGCATTTTCTGAAAGATATGAAGTTTCATAGTCTGTCTGATTATTCAGTGACCTCAGTCCTCAGTGATTTCCCAGAAAACCACAGATTTTGTGAGGAACAGACTAAAAATATGAGACAATAATTTGGAATTCTTCAAAATTCTGGAGAATTGAGAGGTTTGATCCTCAGTGATTTAGCAGAAAATCAAATATTTTGCAAAGGACATGGAAAAACATACTAGGTAAAATCAGGGATGGTCTGAAAAATTCAGTACAGTTTATTTATTGATTGATTGACTTCTGTTTGTTTACAAGGTAAGTGGGCCAATCTACTGACCATTTTCAGGCACAACGTAATGATAATACTTTATAAAAGTACAATAAGACATTACATTCATGTGCATACTTAGTACAGTTGAGAGGTATGTTCTACAAGTTCTACAAGTATAATTTAATTTCCATAAATTAGTGCAGATCTCCATGTTTCTTGCCTTTCATCCAATGAGTTCCAAGACAGGCTTTCAATCTCCTATCTAATGCCCATTTTAAGAAACATTTTCCACAGAAGTACATTTCACTGGAGCTAGAATGGCTTTCAGTGTAGTAATCATTTTGTTGCATTTAATTATTCATTCATTCATTCTCTTACACCAGCTTTATACTATTCAGTATCATTGTGGGAGTAGACAGAGATTTCCTGACAAGCTACGGGAGCAAGCCATAAAAACAGTTTCTATTCAGAGATATTCCAAAGCCACAAAATCTTATGACCATTCACACTTTGTCGGTACCCTCCCACAGGCAGCAACTCCTTTCCCAAGAAGAACCATACCAGTAAAACCCAGGGAAAATGTGTGGATACCCATGCAGTCACTAAATTCTGTTTAAAGTAAGGTAGTGAATCACACCACTTAACATGTAGGGGGAAGTTTATTTCAAAGGTTTTGAAGGTGCTGCCTTATTAGCATGGCTCTCTTCTGCACAGTATTATCTGCTGGTGAAGATTTAGGTCCCTGGTTCTAGTACTGGTGGAGATATTGGACTTGCAGAGAAACGGGAGGTCCATAATGACTGGGTCCCTAATGTTACAGTAAGCAAGATAGATCTCTCGGTAAAAATCTGTTCAAATAAAGGGACAGAGCTTCCAGCATATCTTCATACCTCAGGGCTTTAGGCCTGAGATAATTTTGGTTAGGAGCCTTTAGGGCCTTTCTAATTGTTTGCGAGATGCATCCCAAAGGGGAGTATTGTACTTAATAAATTACCTGATCAATGCTGAGTATAAGGAAGTGATTATTTCCTCAGACTGTGATGATACTCCCTTGGTCAATTAAGTTGGCTAAATAAAAGGTTTTCCTGACAAATGTGGTCACATGATGGTTAAAAGAGAGGGAGCTACTAGCCTAAGTCACTAGATCCGTGACAAAATTTTCATTTTGTAGTGGTGTGTGAGCTGTACAGTATAATAAGGGGAGGGGTTGTCTACCAAACTTGACACTACACTTTTTAAAGTTTGAGCTCATTTTTAATACACCAAGGGTTTGCTAGGGAGACTTCATTCAAGATAATATGGGTATCATTGGTTGCCTTAACAACAACATCCAGTTTGCAGTTATCTGCAAACATTGTTAAGCCAGAGGTCCTGGCTCTCCACTTGGAGATCTGAGAAATAAATACCAAACAGGAGTGATTCCAGCACCGAGCCCTGATCACTTTCATACTTACTGAGGAGACATCTGCAACTTACACTGTGTGGGCTCTGTCTTTCAGACAGCTTGTTAAACGTCTTACCACATATGGGTCGATCTTTAAAGCAATTAAACTTTATATAATACCAGCATGGAGAATGGTGGTGAAGAGCTTTGCCAGGTCAAGATACACCATGTGCACTCCATGGCCACAATTTCTACAGCCACTGCAGCTTTTTTGAAGAGGCTTACCAAATTAAGTAGACAGTGTCTAGCATTCAGAAAGCCAAATTGTTGTGGGTCAAATCAAACAAGATTCTTAATATCACAGTTTATGAGGTTAGTTATGATACACCCCATAGCTTTGCAAATTAGACTTCTAAGGCTGATAGGTCTGTAATTACCCAGGTCAGGTATAAGACCACCCTTATGGGGGTGCATCACCAGTATGTTGCACCACCACTCATCAGGCACAAAATCAGTAGCTAAACTTATGTTAAACAGTTTGAGGAGTGTCCGCATGTGAACCTTGCAAAACCAACATATTGTATACTTTTTTTATCCAGGTGCTATATTATTATAAAATGCTCTATGGAGAGTAAAAACACTTGTCGATAAGCTGAGTGGTGTACTTAAATGCAGCAGATTCTGGCAGTACTGAATATTTTGACTCCGACCTTTGTTGAAATGAAATCCTTGGAAAAGGATTTCATGGGCCTCCTAGTGTTTAGTGTCCCCCCAGTGTGCCCCCTATTCTCCCCTGTCCTAGCCTTGCTACACCATTTAGATTACTTCTTATTTTTTCATACTTTGTTGTACTCTTCAGACTTTTCCTGCATTGTTTCAATATAGCCTAACTGTCCATGATTGCACCATAATAAATGAGGAAATAAATTGTCAGAAGTCCCCCCACCCCCACCCCAAGCCACTGGGTTCTAGATACTCTAAGCTGTATTTTAGAGCTTTCTCAAGCATTTTAAGACAAATATGTCCTGAACAAAAGCTGTAGCTGCAGAAAGAAATTCATTCTTTCTTACTCTTGCATCCTTTCACCACTCCAAAACTGGAGAAGACTGCAGTGTAATAACTGTGGAGAAAATAAGAGGATTAAGCTGATAGTCCAGAGGCTGCTTGGGCCTCAGAAGCCTCAGGAGTCTAGATGCTTTGCTGTACCTTTTAGAGATTTTTCCTACCCTTTTGTTACAATTATGGCCTGGACAAAGATCATGAGTAATTAAAGAAATTCAGTCTTATTTTTTCTTTCAAGGAAGAAATAACCTGTGCCCAAGGCTTAATGATCAATGTTGACAAAAAAGTAGTTCCCAATAACTGAGAAGATAAATGGATGCACAAATACATGAGTCACGTCTTAAAATAGTGTCCTCTCTGTCAAAAGAAAAAAAAGATAGCGGCCTTCTGCGTATCCTTCTGATGTCAGATTGGAATGAAAGTGAATGGATAAATGCCCACATTCACATATTTCAAGTTGCTGCTGTCACACATCACACAGCTTGCCTCTTCACCCCAACCCATACCTCTCAACCTCTTAGCATAAGAAATCTGGACAAAGCTTAAAGTAATGAGAGCATAAAAGCCCCAAAATAGAAACAGATTTCAAATGCTAAATGCTGCTTTTAAGAACTTAATTTGCTAAAATATCAGGTTTTCCATTAGCATGCATTTTCTGGAGGATATGAAGTCTGAAACTCAAATGTATTTCATCATTTATTGATTTAAATTCTCAGCAATTTGCCAGAAAACAACAAATTTTATGAGGAACAGGCCAAAAATATGAAGAAAAATCTGAAAATTCTGTAAAAATCTGGATAGTTGAGAGGTATGCCCCCACTCCTAAAAGACAGCTATCATCTGTGTATCCATCTGACAACCAAAATGTAGTACCATGTTTTAACTTGTTGATTAAAGATGTATATTCATAATAAGCCAATTTATCCCTACCTTCCAAAGTTAGCTACTTGTATATTCTTATGATATGTGATTGTCAGAAAAGAGAAAAAAATCAGTCACCTATTCCAGCCTGTTCCTTCTAGACAGTACACTGCCCATACACAAACTATAGTGATGTTGTATGAATACCTGTGAACTTTAGTTGCGAGGAAAATTTGAGAAATATTCACCTCACTTTTCCTAGTCTCAAACAAGTTATAGCGACCTTTCTATATTTACCTCTGAAGTTTGACTGTGAGGAGAATTCCAACCCCACCACCCACAAACACAGACTAGAGCAACCTTCTGTGGAAACCCCTCTGAGCAGGGCCAGCTGTAGAACAGGGGAGTCTGGGACAGAAGCCTGTATTTTAGAGCTTTTTATAAACTCCATTTCTACAACCTGAGTTGTAGATGCTGCCAGGATCTAATGTTCTGTGAGACATTTTGTCTTATTTTTAAAAGATGATGACTTGCAGTGTACGGATCAGTATGATTATGCTCTGAATTTGGGGAAAAGCAATGCTTGTTAAGCATCATTCTGACGATAAAGGTTCTTAACAAATTTTTATTACATACCTCTTACTACTGTAAAGCTCTAGTTACACACTAGAGTACTAACAGCAGTCAGCAGTTACCACAAAAGAGCAATGGGAAACAATTCATATGGACTTTAAGTCCGACTAAGTGTTTAACAGTCTAAATGATATGTTTAACAGCTTCCCACCATTCTTCTGTGACAATTGTTCCCTGTGTGCAGGGGATAGTGTATTACAGCAATACTGCATTTTTTCTCTAACTTTTTAATATATAGCTACTGAATCACATACCATACAGGAGCAACATTAGCTTCAGTAGTATGTTTCTATGAAATTTCTGTGCGATCATTCCAAATGTAACTCATATTTACACTATATACATCTTGTCTCTTTGCTATGCTTCTGTTATGGTAGTAAGCAACTAAAAAAAACTGCTCTTTTAGACCACTAAGTGCCCCTTTTGCCTTCTGCCCCTGCAGTATTTAGCTGCTTCCAGCACCCCTGCTCAAGAGATACATTATCTTTCATTTCTGCTTTGAATTTATTTGAAATTTGTAATGATGCTAAGCTGTGCATTACAGACATGTGCCATTACCTAAGGATGTTCACAGAATACTGTTAATTTTAACCTAAGTTACATTCCGTTTACCTGTCACCACAGGAGATAATGTGTCTTGCTTCAAGTCGTATGTTTTTTTTTTTTTTTTTGTATGTTAGCTCAGTTGTATTTAAACCATCTCTGTTGTGAATCCTATATTTGTATCGAAGATATTAGGCTACATAGCTCTTGATATATCAATATCTTGCATATACTTACTGGACAATTATCACATTATGAACATTAGATAGATAGATAGATAGATAGATAGATAGATAGATAGATAGATAGATAGATAGATAGATAGATAAGATATTGTTTCAAATATGAAACCCACTCCCGTATGAGAAAAAAAATGCAATGCAGGGCTACAAGCCTCCTGGACTTGATGTTTCATGAGTTAGAAAAGTGTTTAGTGCATGTGATTATCATGCTGACAATGTTACTTCACTGAACACCAGCTAAGCATGAGTGAAATATATTTTCTGAAGGTACAAAAAAGGAGTATTCTGAAGATTCACCACAAGGTGGCAGAACAACAAAATAAAGCAAATCATATGCAGACTTTTTTTTCACAGAATTGAAAAATATCTTCTGCAATTAATTTCATTATAGTAACACTATAAATCATACATATCTACAATAAAAAAACCTTATATGATTTCATAAACTAAAGGGACATCTACCAATAGCTTGTCTCAGTAAGAAAGAGAATGTTTGAAACACTAAAGATGTTTTGATGACAACAGATCAGTAATAGAATATAATATATAAATATAAAACTACAGGATACTTTTCATGTATAAACTGTCTGATAATTAGAAATTGAGAGATGTCATTATCACCCTCTGTTGAACTCTGGGCAGTTCCTTCCTATATTTAGTGTACATATTTTTTTTTTAATTGTAATGCTTACAATTTCTGAATATATTTATGTGCCTAGTATATGTGTCAGTACATCTGCTAATATTATTTTATGCATTTTTTGTCACAGTCCTCCTGGACTAAGCATTCTATCTGATCTCCCAATACAAGTGATTGAACCTGAAGCCTTCATCCTCAGCAGGTAGCCAGAAATTTTCACTTTGACTAAAGTCCATGCTGAGTATGACAATGCTCTGCCTTTAGTATGCCCTTACATGCATAAAATAGATGTATTCATAAGCAATAACTGATAGCCAGTGTCGTGGCATACAGGAATAAAGCCCCATCTACATCTTAGGTGACCTGGCTTCAATCTGTTGTTGGCCAATGTGGGAGGATGGATGAGCTTGCCTAACCTGGGGAAGAAATGCATGCAGTTGTCTGCATCACTCCCTCCAGATCTTCAGCAGAGGCTGGGGGCAGAAGAACAGGTGCTGTCAGTGGGAGGCAGGGACAGTAGTTGATTCATGTCAGAGGGAGGACAATATGCCAGCATGTCCTGTTACACGTCCATTTTGGCATATAGCATAAATGTGCACAGAGGTAGAGCAAACAATTAGGGCATACAAAGGAAAATACTCCCTGGCAGTAGTATGATGACAAACCAGGGTCCCTGATCTCCACACCAGTCCAACACGTGGTACAGGATTAGCTCAGGGGAGGTTAAGGTGGGGCCAGTTGATGCAATATATGAAGAGAGGACCTGAGGTTGAGCTGATGGTCGTGAGGCAAAACAATTGCAAAATAATAATAATAATAATATAATAGCCCATTTTATGTGTTCCCTGCATGCATTGGGTCATGGTTCTAAGGTTATCACCTTGCCTCCCCTAACAAGTATTCTCCAGTGGTACCCACATTGTATGTCCTACTGCCTTTGTGTGCCCTCCCCAGTTTGTCTGGATATTACCTTGCTGCACATGGGTATGTTAGCCTAACTTTGGGTGCTGACATCACAGTCAGGATATAAACCTCTGAGTCATCCATAAAAGTTGACTTTTTATGACATCACTCATTGTGTTATCTTCTCTTTGCTATTCTCTATGTGAAGGGT